>NW_009207285.1:0-69717 GCF_000690835.1 Fulmarus glacialis | reverse complement strand
CTCAGGCATTGGGGTTGTTCTTCATGAGCTCCACGTCGGCGTCCACCATCTCCCTTACCAGCTCCTGTGAGGAGGGAGAGAGGCAGATGAGGGCCCCAGTGCAGGGGACAAACGGGCAGCACTTTGGGAGTGCCCTGGAGCACGACGAGCCCCCCCGACCCCCTACAGCAGGACAAGGAGGGGACAGGGCTTTGCTGGGCTCTTCCCACAGCGGCCCTGGCCCTGGCCCCGGCTCTGTCACGGGAGCAGCGGGACTCCCTGGAAACGGGCTTGTTCAACTCACGGCCTGCGTCTCCCTGCTGGCACCCCTGCGCAAGCGCCTGGTCTTTTCCAAAACGTTGATACCTGCCAGGCCCTTTCCAGGGCGGGTTGGCAGAGTCACCGGGGATGTCCCACGCTGCCATGGTGGCTGCTGTCTTCAAAGCAAGAGCAGCAGCCCAGGGGGGTCACCAAAAATGGGATTTCTCGGTATGCCCGAGTCACCCCGCGGAAAGGTCCCCCCTCCTTTCCCCTCCCTGTGGATTGCTTTTAGAGGACACGAACACCTGGCAGGTACAAAACACACCAGAAAGGCCACTCACATCAAACGTGACTCTCGGCTTCCAGTTCAGCTTTTGTCTGGCTTTGGTACAGTCCCCTTGCAGAAAATCCTGTGGAAAAGAAGAGAGAGGCGCTGCGAGAAGCGTCCACCTTCCCCACCTCAATGGCCTCCCTGTTGCTCATGCTTCCCCATGAGCTGAGCGCAGCCGGAGCTGCCGTCGGACTCTTCCGAGGACAAAATATTTCTCTTTAAGATGCAATTTTAGTGGAAGCTCATATGCCTATAAATCACCAGGAGGCAGCATCCTTTCACCAGGCTATTTCAGACCAAAAGAGTTATTCTTTGTTTTTGTGTGCGCGCGGGGTTTGAACTCCAGTCTTACAGCTGTATAATGGTGAACATTTTATAAGAAGTTGTCATATGTCTTAGTCATGCTATTGAATGAGCTGTTTCAAATTCTTTTTTCCCCCATTTGTTTAAACAATGTAAATCACAGAGCAAACATGACAACTATTCTCTTTCAAATAAAAACGTGATCACAGACAGATGATGCTGAAAGACTGTTATGAATATGGGTAACCACATGCAGCAGTAGTAAACATCCAGCTTTTGAATGCCTACATCTTTTTTTCTATAGCATTTTGAGCATCCACATGGAAAGAAAAGTCTTAGTATCTCATAAATGAAAAGAAATTATCTTGAAACCATTACAGAAACCAAGACTTTGGTCATATTCACCTTACTGTTCAAGTATTCCTAAAAGTGCTACCACACCAAAACAATCCCACAACCAGTCATCAAAAATAACGTAACAAAATTAAACAAAGAAAAAAAGTTCCTCTGACTGCATTTCTAATTGAATGAAAAAACTGACTGTATCTTCCTTTAAAAGTCGAATACTGTGATTAAATAGTTGGCTTTTTCCAACTGTATGTGTTGATTCAATAAAACATGTCATCTCTCCTCAGAAGCTTCATTTCTCTGTAGCAGTAAATACTAAAATGATATCTGTCTAGGTTTAAAGAAAACCAAACAACACCAACTTTGTTACAGAACAACAAGGCTAAGGCTGAATTCTGCTCTTGCATTTGACTTTATGGTGGTAACACAGCAGGCTTTCCAGAGAAACCCATGGACTGCCTTTCCTCTCCCTCTTCCACTCTCTGGCCAGCGGTGGAGCTAACGCGCATTTTCTGGCTGTAGTTTTTTTAAGTGCCCGCACACTACATTTTTCAGATGCTATCTTTTGTGCATGTGTGGTTCAGGTCATGTTAACTTCCAAAATCACCTCATCCTGTGCAGTAAAATGTAGGAAATTCTTCTTCGTAATTGTGCTCCAGAAAGCTAGACAGCTCGCTTCCAGGAGCAGAGGAAATCCACCGAAGGAAATATTGCACCGAAGAAGGGGATGTGGAACAAACACGTCTGCCGAGACTATTCCAGGCAGCATTTTTACTGGTTCAGTCTTTAGGCTAAAAACATGTCCGCCTGCCTTCAGAAAAGGGTAAACAGATGGATCAGAAAAAAAAGATATGAAAATAAAAAATGCCGTGATTTCCTTAAATTAGACTAAATGATTTCCTACTGCAGCCCTATAATGGGTTTTTAGAAACTGCAGCAGACATTTGAGGCCAAGTCATGCAAAACTGCATCAACTTGAGGGATCCCCTGGAGGGTCGTGTGAATATGGATTGCAAAATCTGGTTTGAAATGGGAAAGACGCCCACTAACTTTGATAAAATTTGGATCAGACCCTAATGTGCTCATGGAGGTATGCCTTTTATCTGGAGTTCGGTTTAATTTACATTATATATGCGTGTATATATGTGCCTGGAAACAAGGAAATCCTTCTTAAAATAATAATTCCAGTATAAAAACAATTGCCTTTTATTCAGTCCTAATTCAAGCCATTAGCTAGAAGTGTTTTCATACCACCTAGCTTTAAGTCATAAAAGCCATATAAAACTTAGAGTTTCATTTTTATAAATGCTGTGTAAGTAATAATTTTACATCCACAATCTTTATATCGAAAACATCCTTTGAAACCAAGCCTTATCTAGGATACTGGCTTCCCATTTTAAAAAAATGGACCGGGAAGAACAAACGAATTGCCATCGCCTGCTCTATGTAGCTGCATTCTGCTTTCGAACAGCTTGGGAGCAGTCTTTTAACTTTCTTGGACAAATGCTTTTTGTTAAAACAGTTTATCTAAAAAAAATACTTTACCTAATTCTAGCCCTTCATTCAAAAACATAAACACTCAGCTGCTGAATAGGCCAAAATAAGGTTGGGGGGAGGTTGCAAATCAGTAAAAGTGAAGTTATTTGCAGTGCTGGATTATACATAGAGATAACACAAACAACTAGTGTATTAAATCCATTTAAGTATTAAAAAAAGTATTTTTCCTTTAAAAGTTCACATGCTTTAACAATGATGCAGTAAAGGTATTACGGCATAATCTGTGAGAAAAAAAAAAAAGAAAAAAGAAGATTTAATATATATGATAATACAAATTCCCCAGCTGACTTAGGTTAAAAGATTTTAAATGGCTCTCCTGCAGAAGTTTGTGTACTTTTGAGAAACACTACTTTGTAAATAGATTTATTTGAAAATAGCATTACGGACAAAATGTCTCCTAGGCACTTTTTAAAAGGTTCTCTTACAGAAGTTATTAGGTACAGAGATCAAATGAAACCATAATGTTAACACCATATTACATCTAAATTCAAGGTTTGATTGTATTCTTATTAGTCAAAGTTTCAACACTGAATGGAAATGATGACTGTAACAAAGCTATTCCTGATTAAAGGATTGTATTGCAGTCATGTTTCCTGTATTTTTCTACAAGTAGCTCATAATATGAAAACAATAAGGTAATTACAATAAAATAAGAATATTAAAAAAAGCTTCTCTTGGAACAGAATGACTGCTTGTTTATATTATTCAAGTCTTTCACTGAAACCAGAGATGCATCTGTCAGGCTTCCAAAAGGAAAAAATCCACAAAAAAACAATCCAAAAAAACCTCTGGCATGCTGATCATTAAAGTGTATTGATTTTTCAGTGTCAGGGCTTCACTTTGTGGAGGTACAACCAGATCAGAAAGCAAAGAAAGAAGAGGTGAGGTTCCGCTGGAGAAAACCTGGATTTTTTTGAGAGGTGGGGTGGGAGGGGGTGTTCTCGAAAAACAGCTGCTGCTGCTGAATGTAAACTGCCCAGTATCCCTATTGCTGACGAAAAGGCACCTGATGAAATGACACCATTTCATGTTTTGTATTCCTGCAGGATAACTATTTCTGTGGCGTTGTGCTTTATGTACTGACAGGAAAACAAAGCCCTTTGACTCCATGAAAACCCTGAGGATTTAGATACTGAGCTGAGAGTCTGCAAACCTGAAAACTGATTAAGGCTTTCTGTTGTTTTTACAGTACTCAGATCATGAAAATAAAATTAAGTCTTTGCTTTTAGTTATCCACTTCGGGAGGAACAAGCCCTTATTTTCCATGCAAATACAGTTAACATAAGTGAATAGTAATGACAAATTTTACCTACAAGCTAAGAGTTGGAAACAACATCTAGGTAAATATTTAAAGGGAAGGAAGAGGAAAAGACAGCAGTCAAATTCTCTGTTGCCACTTAATGTGAGATTAAGCTCTCCTATGGCTTTATGTGCACCTCACTGTCATATGACTGCCTCTTCAAGAAAAGAACATGTTTATCCAATGTGAGGTTTTCTGTTTTGCCTTTTCTGTAAATGAGGCTGCGTAACTGTGTAGAAAATACCCCATTATTACTAAATCTGATTTTATGATTATTCAGTTTTATTGTCCAAATGCACACACACAAATACATACAGATAAGCAGAGAGAAATTTGTTATGCAATGCAGTAAGGCATTTTTAGATTTAAAACCATGAGACAAAAATGTAAAATATTTTAATGTAAATATCACATTTCCCAAACTCTTGTTCTGAGTGTCATCACGACTCCTATTTTGACTCGCGCAGTGATTGATCTGGTTTCACTGTGCAACGTATCACTGTCTCATTCAATTAACTTTAACTGAAAATTTAAAGCCTCAAGCCAATGTGAGAAAAAGGAGATAGCGTGGCCTGAAAGAAGGCCAAGGCTTCCTTTATTACTACAGCTCAGCTGATTCCCTTTAAAATACGCCTTCACTGAAGCCAGCGCCAAGCGCCAGCTTTTGCTCTCTCTTACACCAGAGTAAAACAGATCAAATCCTCAGTAAAACACCTGCAATGGAATTGTGCCCAGCTCCGCTTGCTGCAGCAGAGACAAGGCTTTACCTCTAAAAATAAACAGACTTGATCTAAGCACGCAACAGTTTTACTGCATCTGAAAAGCGGCCAGGGTTACGTTCACAATCAGCACGACCGCTTGGAAGATGATTTGTTACATCAGAGCTCCCATAAGCAAAGAGCACAGACCCAGCTCGGTGGAGGCTCTGGCTTGCGTGTTCAGTCCTGCACTCTTTTGCTCGAGAAGTTTTATCAGGAAGGATTTCAAGAGTCTAGGGGTTAAAGTTTCCTGCAAACCCTGCTTGTGTTTTATTTTCCTTATTTCCTTCTTAAAACCATCGCCTTTCAGCTTTAATTCATCCCATTAAAAGAAAAATTAATAAACATAGCTACTAAATTAGACAACATTAGCTTGCAGTTTTGCATTTTCACCATTATCACAGAATCAGAGAATAGTTTGGGGTGGAAGGGACCTTTAAAGGTCATCTAGTCCAGCCCCTCTGCCATGGGCTCAGAGTTGCTCAGAGCCCCGTCCAACCTGCCCTTGAATGTTCCCAGGGATGGGGCATCTACCACCTCTCTGGGCAACCTGTTCCAGTGTTTCATCATCCTCAATGTAAAAAATCACTTCCTTATATCATTTAGTCTAAACTATCTTTTAGTTTAAAACCATTACCCCTCATCCTGTCGCAACAGGCCCTGCTAAAAAGTTATATCTCAGTAATGTATATATCCAAGTTTATCTTATGAAATAGTCTCCCCTTCTGTGCATCTTTTGGAGCATTTTTCGTAGCAATTTTTAATGAGGTAGTAATGTCTCGGTAGTAATGTCAGCCCCCAGTATATATGGGTATCTGCTGCAGCCCATTGCTCGGAGAACAGCCTTGTTAAAGTGTTTGTTGCAAATAGTCAGGAGACTGCATGCATTGCTCTCTAGGCAGTCCTTCTACCGTCACCCTTATCCCCCATTCCCTAGTGTTCTCCCGCACTTGCCACCAGGCCTGGGGACTTTGTGTCTTAACCCAGATGCAACGTTGGAGAGCAGTTTCTGTGACTTCAGCTGAGCTATTCCCTGTGCACTCCCGTAAGAAAAGTACTAAGATCTCACTAAATCAGAGCTGTAGACCCTGTAAACATGCACCTTGCTGGTGCAAAATTCAATGCACGGTTCAGCTAAGCTCGGCTCAAACCCCGGAAGGACTCACAGTAATAAGCACTGCGTCTGCTGTGCACTGCTCTGTAAGTACTCTCCACGAGGCAAAGAGCACTGGCTTGATTTCTTCGCGAAGGGTAGTGTTTGTTATAATATCTATAGTAACAGAGAAAAAAACAGTGTAATTATAAAGCAAGAGACTCCTATCTCCACAGTAAATATGAGGAGGCTAAAGATTAAACATATCAATGAGCAAAGCCCAAGCCTAACGAGGAACACAGTAAACATCTTCAGGAATTTAAGACGAGCCGTAATGTGTCGTCGCTCAGTTTTCATTTTTTCTTTCCACTGTTCTTAGAAAAGCGAAGTTGTGGAGCAGTTAGGGTACCAAGGGAATATAAGAATGCCAGTGAATTTGGTTCCTGATATAAATTTGTTTTAATGCAGCATGAACAGACTGCTTTCCACTCTTGGGTCAGCAGTCTTTTGCAGAAAGACAGTATTGTTTGCAAAGAACCACAGGAAAAGGCAAAAGGCAAAAGCAACCAATAGGCTGAAACTCACGTATAACTAAATGCCGTTTAAAATAAGAGGCATAATGTTTTTTCCCCCTAGCATGTTTTCCTATGCAAATCCCCTCCCTATTCAGAAAGCTCCATTTTTACTAAAACCATGTCGAGGGGGAAGGGGAGGGGGAAGAACGACTTGAGGAAAGGGCTGATTCTGCATGGCGCTGAGCCCCTGCACGTCTGATGGACCTCGGCAGGCTACGAGTGCTGGGCGTCTTTAGGGTAAGGTCTTATCTCGGGACTCCAGTGTACTCCAGAAATAAGGCGTCGACACAAGCCGCACGGTCAATAAAACCTGAGCACAGCCTTCGCTTTTCCACCAGGAACCAGGGGCGTTAGAGCAGCGGCTTTATCTTATCGGTTTGCTAATCTTTAATTTGACCAGCTTCCAAAGGGTTAAGGCAAATGAACTCGGAGCAGCAATAAACACGAGGGCGATAATAACAGTAATGGAGCTCCTCTCCCTCCTCCTCCTCCTCTTCCCCTCCCTCCCCTGTGCCTTTTCCACTTCGCCGCTGCCTATCAGCCCAAACCGAAGCTGAAGCCAGACCTCTCTCTCAATGACAGGGGGTGATAAGAGACGCGAAGAAAACAGCGAGCTGTCTGGTCTGCTCAGGAAGTCGGGAACGGGCGGCATTGTCCATCAGCGGGGCCACGCGGCGGCCGGAGGCCGGGAACAATGCTCCGCTCTGGGGAAATGGGCTCACTCAGCGCCGGCCCTGGCAGCCCCACCGACACCGCAGATAAAACGGCGAAGCAGGCGGAGCCGGCCCCGGGTGCCTCGGGAGCCTCGTCGCCGGGCCATAATCGCTTTGACGGAGGCGGTGCCCCGGTTAATCGACGCGAGGCCGCAGCCCGCGCGCGTCCCTGGGAGGAGAGCATGTGCAGGCCTCAGCCGCGGCGCAAGCGCCAGAGAGCCCCTCGCAGGGCTGAGCGTTGCTCAGATCTGTCCATTTGCCAAGTGAAGCCTGAGAAAACATCTTGGCCAGTGCCGTCCCTTGAGCCAGACAAAATTCCTCCTGAATCACAGCCCAACATCCCTGAAGCCAGTGCTGAATTTCACTCGCTTTGGATCCAGAGCTGAGCTCGCTCGTCAGGAGCCGTCCCGCACGGGGATCGGCGTAGCTCTGCGCCAGGCCATCCTGCAGCAAGTTGGGCCACGGGTGCTTTTCAGGATCCCAGGCGTGAGGCAGGCTGAAGGGTGTTCCCCCGGCAGCAGGGAAAGGCCTGCTGCTGCAAACAGCAAAATTCCCGCAGCTGGCTGCGGTGAGGCAGGTGCTTCCCTCCCTCTCGGTTTGCCCCGAGGCCCAGTTCTGCCCTCCTGGGAAGACCTGGAAGGTGTTCCCCGGCTCCGATGCAAGTGTAATTGTAACCTCAGCTCATGGCTCTGCAAAATGCCAAAGAGGCTTCTGAATGGCGAGATCATTTCTAGTTTACAGGAATACCTCTGCTGAAAAAGCAGGGAACTTCTGGAGGAGAGGAAGAAGATCAAACCCTCTCCATTTGCCACAGACCATAATTATGATAGTTCAGGTCTTAGCCCTGGACACGTAAACACTTTCTTTCTGATACGGCATACCCAGTCATCTAAACACGCACATCACAGCTAAAAATCTTTAGCATGTTTGCTAAAATTCAAACTAATACTTAAGTGCTATATGTTATTATGAACCAAACCAAGCTTTTCCAACTCTTCTAACAAAATAGAATCGCTCTTTGTAAATGCTGGTTAAAGGTGGTACCACTCCCGTTGGCCATCACCACCCTGTAGCCTGGCTGCTGATAGGAAATGATGTGTGAGCCGATCCTTGCATCCTTCAGGCTAACCTGTGCATAAAGAGGTGTCTGAATAACTTGGATTTTGCACAACATTTGTGCATTTTCCCAGCAGAGGTTTTGGGGAGGTTGTATGCCAGCACGTTTCTTCAGGCTCCCTGGCCAGATGGCAGAGAGAACGCCTGTGTGTCACCTTCCCATCACTAAAAAACCAAGAGCCTGTGAGGGATGAACCTCTTTCATATGGAGTGGAGATCAGCTGCAGTACAGGAAAAGAGCAGTCTTCTCTTTTCACTGGTACCTCTAAGTCCTGCTTTTGTTCACTATTAAATGTGTTTGCCTCTTGCTTCACCACGGCCCGTTGTCTAACTCTGACAACAATTTTTGTGGGAAGAGTAAGATAATCATGTCTTCATCATATGTGGTTTTATTGCCACACACAGTACATATTATTTAGGTGAGAGCATGGTACGTTTTAAAATTATTAAATGCAATTCTCACAAATTTTTTAATCAACTCTCATTATTTTTCTCATCGCTCCCTTCTCTTCACGTTTTTTGCAAACATCAGGAAATCACTCTGTGAAGCTGTTTGATTTCAGTGGGGTTTATTGTGCAGTAACGGCTGCATTTCTTACTGGAAATGGAATATGACCCCTAGGGTTAGCTGTCTTCACTGACTGACGTGGCAAGATGAATAGGAAAACTGATAACCCCAGAAATCCGTGCTGCAAGGCTACTTAGTTTCTTCTCTTCTTCCACTAAAAAATACTTCATTTATAACAACTTATATTGGAAATATTAATAGGTTTATTTATCATTGCTAGTCAAATACCAAATGATAACCAATAAAACAATAAACATTAGGACAGTGAACTTGTATTCTACCTATAGATATTTATCTATCCACCTTTAGAGCATTAAACAGCAATTTAATGAATGCAGGTCTATGATTAGCGGGATATTACTACTCCAGAGGATGAATTCTTTATCTTGTACAGGATGCATCGTTTTTGGTGATTTTACTACCCCTATGGATATTCACATCTCTGAAAAAATCAAGGCATTTGTTATGTTAACATCAAAATGATAATATTAAAAAAAAAGTTGGAAGGGTGTGCTGTTATTTTTGCCCTAATAAAAATCTTAATTTACTCAAAACATAATTTTTCACCTAAAGAGCATGTCATCGGAAAATTCTAACCCACCCGTAATCAGCGATTGCTGTCTTTGCCCTGCGTTCAGTGCTCACCTCACTACTCTGAAGGCTTGGCTGTGACTCAGGTCGGGCAGGAGAGGTGACACTCCCTTCCTTACCTGTTATATTGATATATGAACCTCTGTCCACCTGAAGCTTGTGGTAAGACTGGTGGTGGTGGGGGGAAGGATAGAGAGGGGATGGATACTTCGCTCTTCCTGTCTTCCTCCCCGATATGGATTAACTAGTACAGAAGAGTTAGCATGGAGGATGGTTAGTCATTTCTCATTGTTTGAACAACAGTTGTAAAATACTCTCTCCCTGCAGTACGGGGGATGAAGAGGGGAGCTGCCACTTCTCTGGGCAAAGCAGCGACGTACTGCCTTTTGCTGCTGGCTGGCTTTTTAGAGGCAGCCTCCCTCTATACGGTCATAAACCTGACCTAATTTATGGGGCGCATCACCTTCCCCCCTACCCCTCACTGCATTCCAACTTCTCACTAAAACCCCCATCTGATTTGAAAACCCTTTTCAAGACACAATATATGGAAAGAATTTAAGCTGTGAAAGGCTTAAAGGGAGATCATGAGCTGAGGCTTTGTTACCCAAGGAAAAAGAAAATCCATTTCAAACACAGTATACGGAGGGGACTCAGGACGGGATACCATGGGGCTCCTGTCTGCAGAAGTGAAGCTATCCTTGACCGAACACCTCTAGTTACAGAGCAAGCAATGGTCCACAAAAGGGTTAAAATAAAACAAGGTAGGATAATTTCTGATTCTGAGTATGTCCCAAATGTATTCTCCAGCGCGGTTGATAGAGAAGGAAGTCCAAGCAGTGGCCTTTCACATGACATCATAAAAGCCTAATTTATCACCAGCCACCAAACATCTAGAAAATCATAACATCCTTTCAGGAAAACCATGTGCAAAATAATCAGATCTACTTTGATGAAAGCTTTAGTGCTTGAGTCCAAGTAGGACACTACAAAGAATAACCCTTTGCAGGTACTGGCATACAACAAAGCAGGTCACGCTTAATGCTTCAAACTCACGCTTTATCCATTAAAAAGCTTATGTATTTCCTGCCCATAAACAAACGTATTTCTGTTCTGCATGTGTGTTCAACCAAGACTGCTAAGATAAAACACTGGTCACTGGTAAGTCCAGGCAAGGTAGCCAGCTGAATACTTCCTTTACAGATGAAAAGCATGCTGTTGCTGCAAACAAAGGCATTGTGCTCCCCACTCCCTTGTCTCGCAGTCCCTTGCAAGTGTGTTAGGGATGTGGGCTGAGTGTTGCCACAGCATCTCACAGCTTTTGAAAGGGTAAAGCCCTCCCAGCACACTCAGCATCACGTCTACGCTGAACCGAGGGGTGCATTCCGCCTGACAACCTCCAAAACACTTTGCAAAAGACACTCCCCTCTGTCTATCCAAGGCTCTCACTGTTCCAGCTCTTCTGCATCATCATTTTTTGGTGACCAGTGTAACTTGACTGTCTTGATGGAAAAATACTGCCCAGCAAGCAGTATATCCCCGTAAAATCAATTGGTTTCACATTTGCAAATGAAATCGAACAAGTCTGCTTTTTGTGTTGATTAGCTAGACAAAACAGACTGCAAAGCAATTAATGAATGGCTACAAATATCAGCTACATGGCATTCAAGATTTTTTTTGTCGTGCAAGTTGGTTGGTGTGTTTTTAAAGACGCACAGATTCCAATAGCCATTCAGTTCACTGATCCTGCTGCTTAATAATCTGACCCTTAGGCTCGTGCTGGTCAGTGGCCACAGGTTCTTCTGGTCTGACTGGAAAAATAACCGGATTTTCCACACCATTCTTGGTAGTTTGTTGTTGCATGTTCTCTGATCTTGGTTAATAAAAATAACTTCCTATTACATTTCCTGCACAGGAAAGCCTGGAAAAAAAAATCATAGTTTTTCCTATTCTATCTTTCACTTTCTCTCAGAGCAGACATCCAACCTACCACAAAATCTTCCAAGAAATCAATAAAATTAATACAACTATTTTATTTTCTTTCAAAGATCAGTATTTTGTTCTCTTCCATCCTTCCTTTTCCTTGGTATTTAATTTCTCTCACTTCTGTTGTTTAAATCTTTCCCATGTTTTGGCTAATTTGTTTTCCTGTAAAATCCCATTTATCTCTTTTTGTTTTAAGATGTTTTTCTTTCCTAATTTGATGTCTCTCCTAATCTCTCTCTTTCACTCAGTCTTTTGAGCATCATCCCCCTGTTCCTCACAAACATCCTCTTACTTACTGGCCTTACTTCCCCATCTCTTCTTCACCCTCAAAATATGTCACCTCACACTGAGATTTTGTTCTCTTCTCCTCATTGCTGCTATAGCGATCTTCTCACTTGAATATTTTTCCATTTTTTCGCAGGTATTCTCTATGTATCCTCACAGACTTGTTCCTTTTTCTTTTCCAGTGGAACTCCATCACACACCAGTGCCAGCTTTCTCTTCACTCAGGTTCTGAATTCTGTGTAGAATATTGCAGGGTTTGAGAGAGAATTTATATTACCACTAACACAGCAGAGGTTTGCTGACAGGGCTGAAACTATGTTGAAATAAGTTTTAAAAAAGCAAAAAGATCTCCTAAAGCTTACAGTGCCAGTTTCAGTAGGGGTAAAAAGCAGATTCATTTACTGCTATTACTGTTCACAGTAGCTGCCTATAAAATTCCCCAGATTTGGCAGTGCGTTCACCATATATACTTTAAAAGCGTGCATAATATGCTCTGTTTCTTTCCAAAGCATCACCAAATGCAAATACCACTTCTTGAAATCTGTCCTCTCAATGACCTTCTTCTCTTAAACACTTTCAATTAAACAAGAAAGGAATTTTTGATCTGTTACCAAAAAATTCTTCATTATTTCACCCTGCAGCAGTCAAATATGAAAGAGCATTACAGAAAGAAAACAGTTAGCATTTTCTAATGGTCCTGCCCTACTTACCAAACCTCCTTTAGTTCCTTAATTAAAAAGCAAGCAAACTACTCAGACATATACAGCAGTAGGCATGGGCTCGGAATACTCCAATGCTTTCACCTGTATAATATTTAAAATGCGAGATGCCTCATCCATCACTTGATTCCTTTAGAAGGAAAGTGTCTCTTGAGACGATTAACACAGGAATTGTCTATTGCCAAGTTTCGATATGAAAGACAGAGCTGTTCCTCAGACAAGCACTCCTATTTTTCATTCACATTTTGGTAGGGCAGAGACGCTAGGTAAGGGTCCCACCATACATTGCACAAACACAGAAATGGCAGCCCTTTCTCTGAAAATCTATCAAAGTCAAATATCACCTCCTGGAATATTCTGTTAGAATCCATCTACAGCTTGCATCTCTTTTCCAGCGCGGGTCACCAGTAAACCTTATGGCTTGGTTTACTTTGATGTATTCCAATGTAATGGACAATACGTACAAACACATAAAGTCATGAATGACAGAATTGTCATGTATCTACTGAGAATCTAGAAAGCAGCTGAAGAAAGCTAGATAAACATCTTGGCAGCTTCATTCCACTTGTAACCTGAGCAAGACTTCAACTAGATGTAATACCATTTAGACAAAATATAACTGCTTCAGAGCAGCACTACAATGACTATGAAGGACCACCAGAGAAGAAAGATACAGATTTTTTATAATTAAGCAATAGTAATGACATTACAATGGCAAGAAAGCACTGTCATCCCCATTTTACAAGGCCAGGAGGCAGGATGATTTAGGGGCTTGACCAACACCTCTTGGAGCAAGAAGAGAACCCAGGCTGTATCCCACCACTTCCCTCTGAGATATAGCTTACTACGGATAAAACAGCCAAAGCACTCACATCACGGTGCATCTGGCATAATTTGCCCTGAATAAGTCCTTGCCGTTGATTTGTAGTGAGCAGCCCCCCAGCAGCAAGCTGCCCCAAGGATGAGTGGACGTACAGCATCTTGATGCAGCAGGCAACTTATTTAACCACGTATTTCTTGTTTGTCTAAAGTTTCACTTCTATTTCTGCCCCTGGATTTTCTTTTATAGCTTCTTTCACATAAAAATCAAATACTCACCCTAGTAATATTAAAAAATTATCATCGCTTGCTCAACTTTTCCCCTCCAGGCCCTTATTATTGACTTGGGAGTAACAGAACTCACGAGTTTATTGGTTTGTCTTCTGTGCTCTGAAGAGTTAATTTTCACCTTTTCAAATATTTTCTCTACATATAAAAGGTCAGAGCAAAAACTTAATGTGTCAAAAAGTTGAGATTTGTATTCACGGGATCCCAGAACTTTCTGCTTTATGAAAATAAAAACAAACAAAAAGGATAATATGATATTAATTATAGGACTGCAAATGTTGGCAACACAGAAGAAACAGAAATTTATTTCACTCCACTGTCATTCAGGCTCTGTCATTTGCAAGGAAGGACCCTGCAGCCTACAGTAGAATGCTTTCCTTTTCCCGATTTCATTTTCACTCCAAAAGACATCAGACCCTCATCAAAACTTTTTAGAAGTGCATCATCCCATGCATTTAAAAAAAAAAAAGAAATATAAAGCATCCAAACTTATCACGAAAGCTGCTCAACACGTTATAACTTTTGCCAAGGTATCCACAAATTAATAATTAAATCTCCACTTACTATTAGAAAAGTACCTGAAAAGACTTCACGTTCTGGTGATGTACTACTACCTGTTCAACAGTGCTGCCCACAACATCCAACTGCAGTAGCACACAACTGAAGCATGAAACAACCAAAAGCTTTAGTAACCAGAAAAGCCAAAACCAAAATGATACTACAGCTTCTAAATGAGCTTCACAATACACTAGCACACGGTATATGGCAGAACTGCTAATTTCTGTGGTCTTGAGGTTTGATTTGAAAATATAAAGACTGAAATTGTTCACTGATATTAAAAAAAAAAATATCATATTAACCTAGAAGGACTGTCTGGCAGTTTACACTAAAAAGACCAACTAAACCAATTGTATCTTTTTAAACTAAAACTGTATACATTTTAACAGCATATACTGCAGTAAAGCCCCATGAACTTACTATTCCATACAGGCAGTGAACTGAGAGAGCTCTGACTTTTCATAGCATCTTTTGGCACAGTTGATATTTAAATAATAACAGTCAGGATCATTTTCATCAACATGAAAAAGAAGTTCAGATCTAATCAAGAGACAGCACTGTCTCCTGACACTGCCTGCTCTATGCTTGCTTGAGCACGTAGGCAGCAGCTGGCACTTCCACAGCTTGATCATTACTATTTCTCTTCAAATTATGCCTGTCACACAGGTTAGGAAAACATGAGTAATTAAACATAAACAGCGTCATAAAATAATAGTAAGAAAAAAATTAATAATCATCCAAAAGGGTGTTTGGGGCACCTCCCTAAACCACCTTGGATTTCTGCCCCTTCTGCTCAGACAGTTTTCCTCTGTGTACTTTTTAATTATTTCCTTCATGAGACCTTTAAGGCAAAGAAGTTTGTAGAGGCGGGAAAAAAACCACATATTAGAACTGATGAGAACAGTGATATGCACAAAAGAGAAATGCCAATTAAGTATTCTCTGAACTACTGCAGCCTGATTTTGAATTGCTTATGGCAAAGACATGCCTCACTATGACACTGCTGGTTCAAGATGTGTGTATTTTAAATGCAAAATTCCAGAAGCTGCTTGTTCCTTTTTTGAACCATGCACTACAGCTGGACACTGTATCTGGGTGCAGTATCTCTCTTCTGGCCCATCAGCTCATTATACCAAGTTCAGTATTTAAACCACATGCAGGTCAATGCAGAAATTCTGCAGTCCTGCAGCCCCAGCAGTACATGTAGGCATATGCCTCCTTTTGCTCGAATAGTCAACAACCAAACTCATTCCTAGCTCAGTTCTCTTACAAAACCAGCATAAAACAACACAGCAATAAAGACTGAGACTTTGGACCATGTTATTAACAATCCTAAGCAGGTTGTTGCAGCCTATTTTTGTGCACGTGGTTACTGGAACTGAGCATGCAATTCTGGTAATTGCATATAAAAATGACCAGCTACATGAGTAACGGGACATTTGCCATGTGCCGTTATTATTGTGTAGGAACTGCGTGAAATGTGTGATCCTTCATGTTAGCACACATGCAAATATTAGGTAAAAAGAGCATCGTTTTCAGCTGCTTTACATCCAGAATAGTTATTCACGTATCTAACCAAAAGGTGCAACCAACTTGATTTACTCCTACTTGGTCCATGTTTTGCACAGGTGTGAATTAGACAAAGTACAATGTAGGGAAGACTCGTGCCTGTCTACATAAGAAGAAAAATAAGTGCAGCAACGTACATAATGTTTAACACATTCAAATCCACATAGTAAAAGCACATTCGGAGATGGCTCTTGTCCTCATTGGGTAATTTTTGCTCAGGCGTGTGCCTTAGGTTATGTATTTTCATACAAACTTCAGCACCTCTCTGAAATAAAGCTCTTCTTCCCACAAATCTAAGTGCTTCACTTTCTATATTCACGATTGAAAATGTTTAGCTTACCGTGTCAGAGGTGCTAACTAGTGTACTAAAAGTACGCCAGCAATGCAATACACCTGCTCAAGCTATCTAACAGAATACTTTGGCGGGGCATTCCCATTTCTGGGGAGGAGGGACTTGCACGTTCTCATGCAAACTCCTACTGAAATCAACAGGAGCCTGGCCAGGCAGTGACAGAGTGGGCTAAATACAGCCAAGCTTTGTAATGTTCATCATCGCTGCTGGTAATATCCCACCAGGCTAAACTCACAAATTTGATAGTAGGAAGAAATGAACTGTCTGCATCTGCCATTATTCCTGCTCTTTATATATCTCCTTGATTTAGTCCTCTTTGCACTAGCTTGATGTAAAGACCACTAAACTCAACAGCAGATTCTCTCCTTGACTTCAGGGTTTGGTTTGAGCTCTTTTTTCTTGGCATCAACAGATAACATCGGATGCGTACCCAGCTTGGTTCCTCCTTGGACCAAGTGTCCTCGGACATTCTCAGTATCTCCAATTCATGATTCTTTTTATCTTCCATTTGATGTTTTTCTACTACATTTTTTTCCTTTTTCACCATACCTTCCTCCCCATCCCCTTAAAGGCTCCACCCCTTGTCTGCCTGTTCCCCAGCTCAGTGCAATCCTCGTCTTCTGCTTTCCTAAGGCTTTTCTACCTTTCACATGCATGAATATATATACTTCAATCTTTGGTCACATCTCTGGAGAGGGTGTTCAGTTAAGTTGGCTCCCTCCACTAATCAGCTTTCCTGCAGAGTTCGCTTGCCAGGACTGGAGCAAATTATACTCAGATTCATTAATTAAGATATAATAAAGTCCATTTACTATTTACCAGTGTGCCATATGTGGCAAAAAAAAAAAAGGCATATGAAAGCAGGAGACCCTCTGGCTGGTTTACGGACCCAAAATCTTTCTGGGAAGGTCACAAATCTCCAAGATATCTCTGCACATTAAGTTTTGCACTTGGATTTCTAATTTAGCTGAAAGATGTGTAAAAACACATGCAGTCAGACAGCTCCTTGGCTATACATCTAAGGAAGCTCAAAGCATAAGTTATTACTTCCAAAGTCAATTGTAACTTACGCTCACTAAATTGGCTCCAGATCCACCCTTTTCAGACAGTAGTATAGGAATAATTTATTCTTTTGGTGAAAAGCACCCATTTTAGCTAAACCACACCCCCAGCTGGGAGTCTCACCAGCAGAAGTGCCAAAGGCAGAGGGATTCAGAGGCGCGCAGGGCTGTTGGAGGCCAGCGGGACAGGGGTGAATAAAGCACAGTATGTAATAGTGTCTGTCAGCACGCTGAAACATATAACCTCTCCCTAACATAGGGCGTCCGCAACACAAATCCAAGAGGAAAATTTGTTCCTGTGGTTCAATCATCACGTTAGACAAAGAGGTTTCCTCGCTTTTAACATCCATGCAATTTATACCACAAGTCTTATGGATGGTGGTGAAACCATTGCAGCTTTCTGGGGACCTAATGTTTTGATCTATGCCCTCAATGTGTATCTTGTTTTCTCCCATCAAGAAAACGCTGTACATAAATACGGCACGAGGGCTTTGAAAGACGTAATTTTAGACATCTAACCCAGATGCCAACTTAAGAGCCTAATCAATGCAAGATACAAAAGCTACATAAACTAGGAACTTTTCTCTCACTAACTACACTGGAAACCTGAGTTAAATGACTTACGTGAATTCAGCCCCTTCCAATGGCAGCAGTGACTTGAAGCCATTTGCTCCACCAGAGAGTTAACTTCCCCATGAGAGGTTGCTTCACTAGGTATCTACAGAAACACTGACCTACATACCTTGCAAAGGCTTTTCTTTCCCCAGGTGAACTCCTGCATCACCAGCTATCCAACAGGAACCTCCTCGTATGAGATCTTTAATAGCAGCAGCTGCTGAAGGAAAGGGAACTGCAGAAACACACTTGTTGCCAAACTGTGCATTTAAATGGAAGGAAGAGAAACAGATGGGGAAATCACTCTTCAGGCAGTGTTTACTAGCACAATCAGCACCTGAGGCAGCACTTATTCAGGTGCTGAAATTACAGAGGTAAGTTTTATGATGAGAAATCTATTCCTCATATGACAGCTATATTTCTCATCATGGATCATAAAAAGCAGATGATCCATCAGATAACTACTTGATTGTAACATGCATCACAATAAAACCGTCAACCTTCTGTTTTGTTTTACGACCCTGGTTATATTTGGAATGCTTTCAAGAAGGATGCTGATGTTTGCTTTGGGTACAAACTGACTCAGGGCACTTCTGGATTGCTACTTATGTGGTAGTAGATAATAAGAATAATGAGAAATGATAGCAGAATTACCTCCAATTTTGCTACCAGGAAGATCACTATATTACCACCAATATAACTTTATTGAATATTTTTCTTGGACTGGACCATAAAGAGGATTCTTAATTGTCTAACACCTCTCTCTTCCTTTTCAGTCAAACAAACTATTCCTTTCAGTCTTCTATTTCCTCTTACAACTACTAATTCAATAATAGTAATGATAGTAATAAAACAAGTATTTGTAGTAACTCACATAGTTCCATATTTCTATAATAACAACAGTAATTTCTTATCTTTACATAGTATTTGTTGTTAGGGCATTTCTAATTCTTGTCCTCTTAGAGGTAGACAAAAAGGTGAAACTACTTTTCCAAGGTTGCAGAGCAAGCCTCAAGTAAAATTCCCGATTTATCTAAGAGTATAGAGTGGAAATGTGAGCTTTGCTGTGATTGAACACCCCAGAGAGACATGTTACCAAAAGCAATTTTTAAAAAGACTTAAAGATCTGCTCTTGGAGATTGTTGTGATCTCAGCAGAGCACTAAAATTGGAAAAAAGTTGTCCTTACTGATGTGCAGTCTGCCTCTTGGCTTGGCAAGGTTACAACCCCATTAAACAAAACAAAACAAACTAACCCTCTGGTCTTGCACAACTCTGCCAGGGGGGCTTGCAAGTTCTCTGGACAATTGAGGTTGCTCTTAAATTGTGGGGTTGATCCATCACATGTTGAAATCAACAACACTGAACCATAGCTCAATATTCAAATCAGTTCTGCATGGAGGAACAGCATTTCTGTAACCAGCCAGGACATTGAGTCACTTCATTCTTGACCTCAACCAAATGGGTTAAAGCAATATATACTTCACATTGCCCTGCAAAAGCTCAGCTGTGCTTGGTATTAGCGAAGACTTTAATTCATTCCGAGTACCAGACTTCAGCCATTTTTTTTCTGACTGCATGATAAAATTCAGATGTTTTAAAAAGATCCTTCTTCCCTACATGTGCCCACCCAAGCAGCAGCAGCAGCAGGGTTTCTGCTAAAACCTGACAATGAAATTTGCCTTTGGAGAAAGACCAAGCGTGGAAAACTTTAGTGTAAACAGCAATTGTTTCAGAAAATTATGAGTGCACCAGCCTGGGGTAGGGGAGTTGTAAAGGAATATATTTTGCCAGCTCAAATTCAACAGGCCTTACCAAGCTCCCACCTTCTTAATGCACCATGAGTACAGACCCTTGAAGTCTCTTATTGTCCAGTCCAGGCCTCCTCCACTGCACTTACGGTGGTCTGACCAGCCCCTTCACTCCAAATCTCACCCTTCCTCCAAGCGGCAGCAGAGAACTGTTTAACCTGCATCTATAATCTTATTTCTGCCCCAACTGATGGGCAATCCAGGCTGTCCTTCCATGAGGCTAGTGAACTCATACACCCTGGACTGAGCACCAAACTCCCACTGTGTTTTGCTCAGTTATACAAATGCATTTTTCTTTTGTAATAGTTCCAGTAGAGATACAGCCAGCTCCTAGGGGAACTCTAAGTGGCAGATATCTGTCCCCAAAGCCAACTGTGCTTATGTGTCTGCTAAATCACTGGGCTACTTGTGCTGAGTAGCTAGGAACAGAAATGAAGGGACTGAGCCCATCTTTTTCCTTGGTGTCTTACCCTACAGATACTGGGGAACAGCATGGAGGAAGAGACACAAAGATTAAATGATGGAGAAAAGTGCTGTGCTCTGGATCCTTAAGGACAAAATGGGCAGGAATAGGGACTGCACTTACAAAATAAATGGGATGTCTCTCTGTTGCAAGGTAGGTGTTCTCACCAAAGGTCCTAGAGATGCTTATGTGTCATTAAGATGATGAAAGGAGCTTTAATACCTGCCTGGTTGTGCGCAAACAATGCCCCATCAAGACCTAGATGCTTACATGCTACGTGTACTTACTGGATGGAAACAAATGCACTGGGGAGATGAAGTAGGGCCTGAATAGCAGAATGAAAAAGAAATCTTCCTTCCCCCTTTCTTAATTAAAATTACTGTATTTAAACTAAGGGGTGTAACTAGAAACAGGGAGTTTAAAAAAAGCAATGAATGTCTTACCTGTATCCACAGTAGGTAAGCAAGATGCATGCAAGTATTGCTACTGGGTTTCTACAATCTTCAGATTATCTAATAGGACTATTATTTCACCGTGCAGATGAGGCATTACTATTTCAAGTTAAGAAATACTTCTATTTGAAAATTCATATTTCATTGTAAAGTTAACCTCTGAAAAACAGGCCTATATTTACAAAATCAGGAAATACATTGGAAGCACATATTTTTAGATGCTTCTGTTACTGCAAGCACCAGCTATCAGAAAAAAGAAAAAAATAGCCACCTTTCTTTTTCTTCAACATGGTTATTAATTTTTGTATTCCAGTAGTTCTCTACAGTATGTAAGCAGTGTCCTCACATGTAGGAAGACAGAAGCTCCTGTGTTTTATAAGCAGAAATTCCTTTTGCCAGAGAATCAAACTGGGATTTGATGGTTTTTGTACACCGCTTTTAGGGAGCTAGCCTCCATTTATCTGCTTATGTCTTTAATTGTTGATACGATAAAAGTTTGGATACTCTCTGATGAACCCCAAGCAAATGGAAAGAAATCTGTATCTTTTTTTAATCAGGATATTACCTGATACTGCTTGCAGCTGGGGAGGGTCCCGCACCTTTCTCTTAGTACAACATTCAAAATCTCTCTTTTATAATAGTTAATTTCCATAAAAGACATACATTTCAGTATCGTGAGATTCTGCACTAGGGTTTACTACTACTCTTTCTCCTTGAAGGCCCTCTTCCCACCCCTGCAGCAATATGTCTCTGCCAAACCAGCCCAATGTTCTCCTCATATTTTAATTGAGGCTAACTGGATCCATCTGCCGCATGACTCAGGGGTTACACTGAACCTTAGAGAAAAGTCCGTTCCTATGCCAGATCTCAGAGATTTCAGCCCTGCTTTAAGAGAATGCTGTTTTCTGTTAAAATTTTATATAGAGGAAGTTTAAATTTTAGCACAGATGTTTGCACAGCAGTGAAGAGCTGAATGAGACACTTGACACATCTCTGCCAAGCAGCTTAAAGTCAAAGGTAACAAACATATGGCTGCTACTCTCTGCCTCATAGCTTGCTTGCTCTTATTCATGATGCTGAAAGGTCAGTCCACGTTTTTACAACTTACTACACTTTTGTTAAGGCCTGGACCTGAAAGCGTGCTTTGGCTATCACAGAGATTGTTGCTGTCCTTGTGCATTACGGTGGGTAGTGTTTACAAATGCCTGCAAACAGAAATGGGAAATACTTATGCCAAGTAAGTGTTTAAAATGGGCACTAATGTGAGGAGGCATTTCTACTTTTCATCGCTGGCAGCCAAAAAGAAGGCAGCATTTAATAAGTAGGGCCTGTGAGTGGGTGAGTGTGTATGGGGGGAACAAGGCTCAAAAAAATTGGAGCATATGATTACTTTTTCATTGGCAACTGAAGAATCACAGTATCATTTTGACATAGCTTGGCCGCTGACATATTTTTAACCGAGGCGTAAACACATAATATCGTATTACTTCAACTGCTCTTATAACATTGCATACAAGTAACTCCTGCTGATTTAACAGTGCTTGGAAAAAATAATATAGCATTTGTCTCCACGGAATAAAATTCTTCAAGATCCTGGCAATTAGTTGAATGAAGCAACAGAAGCAACAAAAATACTAAAAGTGCTAAATAACTAATGGGAACCAAACTCGAGCAGCTTCCCCTGTGCCAAGAGCCATAGAGACCTGATCTTGATTTTTGGCAGTTCTGCCTTCAACAGAGCTCCTAGTGGTTTATATTGGTCTAAAAATTAGGATCTGCTTCCATGAGTTCAGTCTTGTCATTCTTCCTAAAACGCAGTTTGAAGCAGCAATGAATCCAAATAAATCGTACATTATGAGGGGTACCACTGAATACTTTACTAAAAGTGTGAGAGGCATTTGGTACATCCTGCTAAATGCCTTGCTCTGGACAAATCATGGGTGAAGAATTTTCAAGTCACTGTCAAGTGCTGAACTATTCCACTCAGCACTAGAGATCTGTCTTCCATACTCTGCAAAAAGCCGAAGTGCAATGACGAAGCATGACAGACCTCTCCAAATATTTAAGCAACAGAGAACAATGGTATGAGACAATACTGCAAGATAGTGTTGCATGCAGGGAGTGTTGCTGGCCTTGAAGTCACCTCTCGAAGTGTGGTAACACCCTAGGGTGTCTCCTGCCATTGCATCATTCAAATACGAACTGGAAAAAAAGAAACCCAGACCTTTAAAGAAACCTATTTTCAGTGAGGAATTATTAGTAGATGGAAGCTGGTGGAGAAAGGACTTCGATTTCTACAGCTTTAGTTCCCACTTGAGTTCCACGTGTGTTCAAAAAGGTGGCATCTCCTGAAGGCAAGGCAATATGCTAGGACATTGCTCGCCTTACAGTCACTTCATCTTCCCAATGAGCATGTCCCACTCTGGGGGTCATCTGCAGACAACTCCCTGAGGCAAAGTGGACTTTGGTCACTTTTCCCCTGTGTTGCTTGCATGGTCCTGTGGGTATCTGTGGCTCTGATCCACCATGAAGTTTACACTACAACTAGTATAAACCCTAAGGTGAACCTAGCCAAGTATTTCAAATGTCTTAATTCCACTGAGCAAATATTTTCAGATATCATCCTAACTCAAAAGTTTTCCATGTTTGATTCCAAATGAATCTTTTCTGTAACAGTGTTTATATTTGGCTACCTGCCGAATCAAACCAACGGGTTTCTATGGAGCTACGCTGGGAAGGAATTTGGCCTATTCTCTTCAAAACATATTGTGCTTGAAAAGATGTGACATGTGATGCCAACTGGCTGTATTTTATCTTGAGTTGTTTCAGATAAATAGGGCCTGTTTTCTAGTAGGCTGAAGTACATCCATGGGACCACTGCTTCACGGGAAGTGAAAAAGAAATACTTCCCTTTCAGTTCCAGCCATCTTACTGTGTTGAAACCCAAGCACTCTGAATGGCACTGTAATCAGAAACAGCAGACACACAAGTTTGAATTACACGTCAGATTTGAAATAGATGTGCAGTGGATAACTTTGATTAAGAGAGCCATATTTCACCTGCTAGCAACTGAGGATTGCATTCCCCATTCTTCTGCAAAGCCAACTCTGACCGCGCCTTATGTTTGCCGAAATCATTACCGAGAACACCTACTCTGCTAGTGAAATATTGCACATGAACTGGGAAGTAAACTGCTGCTTCATCGTGGGTGTCCACTGCTAAACACTTGCAAGGCACACAGCGTGAAGCCCCCATCGCTGTGAATAGCACTGTTATCTGATACAGCAAGACATGACACAACCTATCATGGACAAGGAATAAATGTTTCATCAAACACTATAAGTACACCTAATAAAAGTAAATGCTGGGATGTCTGTTTAAGTGTGATTTTTAAATTAGGCTTTTAAGAATGTGATGAGTTAGCTTTGTTTTGCTGACATGACTTGCTTCCAAGAAATGCAGGTTGACATTTTTGTCCAAAGTCAAACGCCTACAGGACTGGTGGATTTTGCTTTGTCACCTTTGTGCAACCAGGTACATCTGACATTGTGCGCTACGGAACCAGAGCTGAACACCATGACTGTAACAGGTCAGGACACTGGCTTGATTTCAAATACAAAGCTTGTCGGACTTTCAGGTATTTCAGATATATTGTAGACTGATCTTACATGACATGCAATTTCATGAGCTCTAGCAGTTAATTGATGCACCAACTTCCTGCCCTAAAACTGATTAAAAATTGTATGTAAAGATACTTCATGGTACAGATTGGCTTTTTGAAGTCCTTAAAGTGGTTTAAATTGATATAATTTCTTGTTAGGTTTAAAAAAAAACAACCCACAAACCAATAGGTCTTCCATTTAGCAGACTACGTGTACATTAACATGAGTGAAAGAAGAAATACGCCCTGTTATCAGAGTCACACGAGGATACAGTCATGCACAGAGATATAATCAAAGTAGTAAAATGATACAAGCATGTTTTAGCATATTTCTATTTCACTTTTCAGGTTTACTGAACATCAGCTGCATATATAATGAAAATAAATTGCCTCGCTTCAGTCTTCATTAGCTAATGAAGTATGTTACAGTGATACAAGGCTGTTGGAGTGTGTGAAATACATACACTTTGTAGAGTATCAACAAGCCAAAAAGCCACAGCATCATGACAGAAAAAGATAACTAGGCAATACTCACACCGTAAATGGTACCAAGAAAAGACATGTTATTGACCTGAAGTTGTAATAGTTCAATACTGTTCTTTACAAGGGGGCCCTAGGCAGAGTTGAAATGTTACTTATTATTTGCAAATATATGTAGAGTTGATAGAAAATTATTTCCCATAGTAATTATTTTTATGATTCTTCAATTGTAATTTGTAAATAAATAATAAATAAAAGCTTGCAACATACAGTTGTCTATGGACTCTTGTCTATTAGCAATTAACAGATATAGACAGAGGGATTTCTATTTACAGAGAAAGTGCTTGAAGAAAATGGACCTGAATTATTTAATCATCTTTGGCATGAGAAAAAAGATCACCATGAATTCTAACATTTATTTGCAAACATGTAGGCAGTCCTGTATGACTATTATGTGTATGATGTCAGCATGCTTTTAAATTGTAAAAGATATGAATGACTTAGCATATAAAATAACCCCAAGATGTCATTAGGAAGCTATGACAGTCATTCCCCCTTTAATTTTCCAGATAAAACACCAACAGCCAAAATGGTTCTGGAGCAGACGGCTATGAAAACAGAGTGGCAGTGGGAAAGCCCTCCTTTTGAACTCATGTGAGATAAAAGATAATTACACTGGCTGCACTGTGGTGTTTTTTTAACTGCTTGCTTAGCATACAAATAGTGCAGCTGGAAAGAGGCTTGCTGTCACCCTGATAGGCAGACAG
Source organism: Fulmarus glacialis (assembly GCF_000690835.1). Lineage (NCBI taxonomy): Eukaryota > Metazoa > Chordata > Aves > Procellariiformes > Procellariidae > Fulmarus > Fulmarus glacialis. The sequence continues at coordinate 44,342 of NW_009207285.1, read as the reverse complement.
GTACATCGGCTGTAGAAAATACACAGTTCCTGGCTTGTCTGCTTGGATTAAGATGGCTCATTGCGTGTTGGGACCTGCACGGTCCTTGGGACGTGCCTTTGTGTTAATGCCAAGGGTGGCAATACGCTCCATTTCACGTAAATATGATACAGCCCTTGGACTTCTGGCAAGCCGCCGGGGCAGCTCACAGCTCTCTTATGAAGATAATACTACTGTGATATTCTACAGAAATCAATGAAAATGCTGCAGCCACTTTAGTGTCATCTGCAGCATGTGGGACCCCCTAACCTAGAATTCTTAAGGATGATTAAGATTTATATATTTATTGTAGCCACATGCACATATGCACAAAAGAGCTGGAGTGGTGTCAATAACTTCTCCTAACTGAAAGCTGGAAAAATGTGCAACAGGTTAGTGGAACCACTTCCACCACTGACAAAAGAATCCAATCCTGCAAATCTGTCTTGCTCACTGCAGTTTTCTGGTAGTCCCTGTGTGATATTGGCAGCTTAATAATTTTCTCCAGGCAAAGGCATAAGTTTCTCTAATATCACAGTGGGTTATCATGGAAATTAGCATATTACAAAATGAGGATGGCAAATAACTCCATTTCCAAATGTTATGTTCAGCAGCCAGATGTATTAGCGGACTTGGCAGTATTTGCCAACTCCTTTGCACATGAATAACTCTACTCATATGGTTTAAACAAATGAAACCAGGATAAATGAGATTAATTTGCCAATAGAAAATTACATTCTATTTAAAAATACAAATAAGCCTGTACCAAATCCACATGCTTTTGTATATTTCCCATATAATTTTCATGCACGGGAACACTACAGCAGACTATCCAAGAGTACAGGCTGCAGTACACTCAAGTAGCTGAAAATGAGAGGGGTGTCCCAGAGTAGGGGTACCTTTCCAAGAGCCCGGAGACCACAGATGGGCATGTCACAGGGACCTGGCCCAAGGCGAAAAAGCAACTGTGAACCTCTAGCATAGCTCATGCCACTTTGGAGAGGAAATAACTGTGTGTTAGAGCGGCCTTAGTCAACGTGCCCAGCTCAGACTGAGAGGAACATAAAGCTGGATTAACCTACCCCTGTAGATTTTGTTACGTATCTAGCCACAGCTGGGGATACTGGTTATTCTATCCAGTGGCAGGCAGAGTCTGCTGTAAACATGATGTGAAACCTAAACAGGTTATTTTTCTTATTGTCTTCTTTGTCTGTCACCTATTCAAACTGGTCCTCCAAACTCCATTTTGTCCTCAATTATTGCATTCCTCGATTTGCTATATAAAGTTAGCGTAAGCATGGCACTTCAGCTCTCGCTGATGGACAGTGAAGATTTTTTGATTAATGTAACTTTTTACTTCAGTGCCACAAATACTCTGTTAAAAATGTTCCTATTCCCCTCCCTAAGATCTTCCTATATCTTCCCTTTTAAGAAGTCATGATGTCTCCTCATCTTCCCTGGGCTGTTTTTGTTTTCTTCATTGCACACCTCTTTTCCACTTGCCATATTCCCCTCTAAATCACTTCCATTTATCTACCCCTCTCCTTCATATGCCTTTCCTTTACCATCTATTCCATTCGACCTACTGGGACTTTTAGACTTTGCTGTTTCTTCCCTTCCCCATTTCTCTGAAGGGTTTTTTCACTTCCCCTTATCCATTAGGACTTCTCCACCCACCCTGGTTTTTGTTCCATCACCCTTATATAGCAACACCGTATGCTAGTTACTCCCTCTCCCAAGCGCAAAGCCTTCAAGATGGGGCCTAATGCCAGTGGAGGCAGGGGAACATGAAGGCTGCCTTCTCTCCTTGGTCCTTCACCTGGGAAGAGGAACTTGGAGCACGAAATAAGAAAAGGGTCAACAAGGTCTCCTTACTTGGAGCTGACAGCATGGGTTAGACCATCCTTCCTGCAGATAGCTGCATGGGACCGTTCACCATGGGACCAGTTGCAAGACCATCCATCACAAGTACTGACTACAGAGAAGGGTAACTGAGAACACAACGACTCCCTCTAGTGATGAATCCTTCCACACCTTTCAGGCCTGGCAAGACTTGGGGATGGATGGTGGGGTGGCTTCCCTTGAGAAAGTCAACTAACTTGGAGGCGGGACAGAAGCATCCTTCTCTTAAAAGAAAAATAGGCCTGTTTTAAAGGTTATCACTTATCACCGGGAAAATTACATGCTGGCTATTTAAAGACTTCTTGAAAAGCAATAAAAAACAAATAGCAGAAGTGTGATGTCATTTCTGACATTGTTGGTGTGGAAGCCCCCAATAGGAAGTATTGTAAACCATTTCCCAATCTGCTTTTATACAGGCCTAGGAATTAAAAAGAAAACTTTAGTGTTTAATGCTTAAACCAAATGTTTAATTTTGAACATCCCCGTAGAGTCACACTGCAGTGTGGAGGCTGCAGTTAAAAGCCCAGATTCCTTCATCTTCCTGACATTGAATCTACAGTATAACAAAAACATTGTGAAACTAATGTAGAAATAGTTCTAACTGGAGCATTAACATAATTTACTTCAGTCATGTTCATCAGGATCATTTATATCTTACCCATGTGATGTGTAAATATTCACCCTCCCTATACATATACAGTTGGATTTTTTATATTATATATAAAAACACTCCCTTACAAAGTATGATTCATTGGTTTAACAGTTGGTATTTTAGCTTTTCCAGTATGTTCAAAATCAGTTTATACATTTAGAAGTATGATGTCTATAATCATTACTGCTTTAAGTAGGGTCTCATCCCATCTGTATGAGAAGACACACTACACGCGCTAAGCTAAGCACTGAAAACTACAGAGACAATTCAAAGCTGTACAAGAACTGTGAGCCAAGCTTTGGCTGACTGTTTTCTGTGCCATTAAAAAGTGGTTTACTACCTGATTTATAATGATGCACAGTGAAATATACGTATCAAGACAAAGGAGTGTAAAATGCTACCCGTTATCATGTACAAGAGCTGATCTTCCAACGGGGCGTGCCTCGGCCCAGGAGCAGAACTATGCTACCTCATGATTAGAGAGCAGGGCTGGGAGTCAGATCCCACGGTCGTCCTGCCATTGATCTGTGGGCAAGTTGTCCGGTCTGCTGGGGTTTTGGTTCCTCAAAAGGAGTGGCGAACCTTATCAACCTAACCTGTATGTTGAAGGTTCTTACTGAATGAATGTCTGAAAAACACAGAGATCTGCTGACTGCCAAGAATTATCCTATTTTCTTTGACATGAATGAAAGGCATCCCCACTGAACACACATTGAATATCAACAAACCCAATGTAAACACATCATAAAGAACATCCTTGCACAAACATGGAAACAGTTCACATGCATGTGCGGAGAAAATGGAAAAAATGCATGCCCCCATCCAGAGTAAAGCTTGTGCCATATGTGATTACAAGGACTTGTAGCTGAAATGAGGCTGGGTATATTCAACATTTGGGTCCCACATTGGCTGTTATGGATCTTCTTTATGTTGTCACTCACAGACAGCCCACCCACACGTGCTTTTTGAGACAAAGGAGAATACACTCCTTTTTTGGGCGACAGATGCAACTGAGAACCTGCTTCCCTGTTTTGTGTGCAACGAAAGAAAACTTCGTGGGACCTTTGCTGAAAACAGTTAGGTCAGATAATCACTAACCTGCTAGGCTTTGAGGTCTGTGCTGCCTCAATGTAAGCAATATACTTGAGAATAGAGACAATGTTGACCTTCTGTACCAAGTGGTTCCTCTAACCACAGAGAACACCATGTTCAGATTCATTCAATTCAACTTGATGGTATTGGCAGGATGGAGGGAGCATGCTTGATGATCCCCAGAAATAACACATCTCATTTAGCACCATCAGAAGCTTGAATATGTTGAATATGAATTAAATATTCTGACATTTTACCCAGAAAAATTAAAGACTTTTTGCTAAGTGTGTGTAAACTGTGATTTCTCTCTAAATCTCATAACATGCAGTGATTTTCACAGGAAAAAAAAAGTATGTCAATGACATACAAGCCACAGCATTTCCACATTTCAAGCCCCCCTCAAAGCAGGGTGTTACAGATGTCCATTGACAACGACCCATTTCATTTTCTTTCTATAATGACTACTGGGAATTATTTTGGCTGAAGTTTCCCCAATTCTTCAGCTTGGGGCAGACATTTAACATAGAAAATTTCAGCCAGTGTGGATCAAAATCTAGAAACTTGCTCAGAAAAGAAATAAAAATGATAAGATAGGAAATTTTTTATAGTACAAATAAGGCAAAGAAGGCAATACCTTTTTGTTGACAACCTTATTTGGCTGGCAAAACCAGACGTATTCTGTATGCAAAAGCCCTTCTTTGGGTCTGAATTAAGATCAGCAGACCAGTCTTGCCTATGATTAAAATCCCTCAGGATGTCTTGGGTATCTACCTTCTCCTAACAAGTGTATATTTTGGGGCCTGCCTGGCAGTAATCTTGAATATCTAGGTTGCCACACACCAACTTGGATAGTAGGAGACAGGAAATATATAATTGAACATTATGCTTTCTCACGTTAGAAAAGCAGCCCAATTCGTTATTCTGTCTAGCACATTTCCTCAACGTTGTCCTGGGTCACTCAGCACTCACTGAAAGCAATGCCTGACCGGCAATCAGCCACACACGTATGCACTAGGAAACCATGAAACTTTGTCCTGGACCTGACATCCCCCCACAAGCCCTTGCAATGGACTGCACTCCTTCCTTCGAGGAAGACATCTCTGTCCAGGTGATGCTGGAGAAAGGCTCTTCATCAAATGAATTGATAACAGGGGTGATCGAAGTCTGGCAGTTGTACCTTATCTATCGGGGATCATAATTCAGGAATGAAGCTGCCCTTCAGTTTGCTCCTCCCCACCATTAAATTACATTCAATCACTGCACGGAGAATGCAGCCCATGCGCTCGCAGCCAGATGTTATCATTACAGGCCTTTTCTTATAAACTGATGCTGAAACCCGAGTGGTTGATGAGACTAGCTAAGCAGTTGTACCTTTGACCTGATTGCATTAAACTTGCCCTATCAATTTAAGCTTAGTATAAACACCATTTCCCAGAGTCCCTCATGACTTCAGTAGTGAGAAGAAGCTGACTAAGCCTAAACATTTTTTAACAGCAATCTTGTCTTACAACACCAAGGGGATTTGCCATGTATCTGGGGCTTTATAAAACCATATGAACATGCTGAAAGAATTAAAGTCCTTTAAAAAAGCAAAATTGATGGTGACAGTCCTTTTAGAAAACCAGTTTGTAGAATGTCAGCACAAGAGGAGTTGGAAACAGGACTAAAATAGTTTTAAAAAATACAACAGATTTGTGTTTGTTTCACACAGTTTTTCCTGAATACTGAGACTTAGAGTTAAAAGACAAAACAAAGGAAAAAAATTTCCCAAACTGAATTTACCACCAATTAAAAAGAACTTCCCCCCAGCACTCCACAACTCAAAGCCCTTTCAGATATACCACTCATCTGAAATCTCCCGTAAAACGTAAAGCATCTTTACCCTGCCATTTCAGATTTATTTTTAATAAAGCTTGGTCTATTTCACATTGAGGATAATTCAGTTAATCCTATCAAAAGTTTCTATGTAGCAACACATGAGCTATAGCATATGGTATAGCATATGGCCAACAAAGCTTGGCTAGGCTGAATAAAGGGGGACATGCTTATAACTGTAAGCATAACAATGAAAGTAACATCATGCTTAAGTCAGCTGTATTGCCTCCTATGGAATGATAAAGCAGTGGTTTGGTTGGTTTGGTACTGCAAGTGCTGGTAAAACAACGGGAGATAAACCAACAGAATACAGATCTTCATCTCGCCAGGTTGCAAGTGCTCTGGCCCTGATGCAGAAAAACACACTTGAAGTTGAGCAGATGAGTATTCCTGCTAATTTTAGCAGAAGTGCAGAAATAGTCAAAGCTCTGCAAGACTGAACCTCTGACCCAGAATTAGAAAACAAAAAAAAAAATTAAAGAAATATCCAAGACTGGCACTCATTTTAAAACAGAAGCTTTGTGCTGTCTGTTGGTTATACTAACGTAACAAACCAGCCAGTGCAACTGCTGCTAGAAGTGCAAAGAGGAAGCGCATTAAGCAAAATGTAATGATTTCCAGCTTATGGATATTCATGCAGAACATGACTCAGAGCACTGAAACATAAAGCACATAAAAAGCCAACAAAATATTACTAACTTGTTTTACTGTTTTGAAATCTAACAAAGCAAGAACATGCATGTTAAAAACAAAAAACCAAAAAAAACCCCAAACATAAAAACCCAATCCAACCAACGACTACTGCTACTTAAATAATTATGGAGAAGTTTTTTCAAAAACTAATTTCCCTGAGTTGCTACCTCTTAGCAGCAGCAGCATCCGACTTTTGTTAAATTAAACAAATGCCAGTATTTTACTGAGGGAAGAAAATGCAGGTAAAGATTATCCGGTGCATAATTTTACATAATACAGAGGAAGAAAGTAATCTAGAACTTGATGCAGAGTTCTTTTGTGATTCAAATCAAAGCAGGGTCCTTTTATGCAAATAAGTAAAGTACACATTTAAATGACAAAAACTAAAACCAACGTTAAAAGAAGACTTGCACAAACTGCTTGCCTTGCAGAAAGCATCTCTGTTTCTCTCCTTTTGGGATCAGATGAGACAGAACAAACCCAGCGACCTTGACTCTCGATCCAGAGAGGAGAAAAAATAGAAAAAAGTATCAACTCTTTACTGCAAACTTTCTAAAGTATGATGATGATTTACCCAGCCATGTCCTATCGCTACAAAAGATACTTCTGTCTCATAGCTTACAGCACAATGTGGAAGCATCTGAGTAGCTTTCACCCTACATTTGCTATTAAGAGTGATCTAGCTGTGACGTGATAGGGCACAACATAGGCTAAGTTATCCTTCCAGTAACTGGAGTAACAGCTAAGCTGGAGAAGATGAGGTACAGCAGAGCAATAATAAAATGTATGAAGGGGTATGGCAACAGGTCACAAAAGGGGAAGTCTTAGGCCAGCATGAAGTTACTGGTGGGGTTTGTCATCATCAGTCTTAAGAATCATTACAGGCACTTTCTATAATGTCAAAAATATTACCAACAAGCTGAAGAAAGGTGGTGATGGCTTAAATTTGAGAAACATCAGTACAGAGGAGGCTCAGGCTAGAAAGAAACAACTGGCTCAGCATGAAGGCTGCCATCATGGAAAGGAGTTGAGAGTCAAGAGGAAAATGCTTGAGATAATTCACTTAGTGACTAGAAACAAAAGGCTCACTGTATTTTGAAATAACTGGTGTAAAGAAGAACCTGGAGGTACTCGTTTATCACAGGTGACTGTGAATCAGAAGTGTGATGCAACCATGAAGGGAAACACAATCTTAGTATGCATAGTATAAGGTGTTTCCAGCCAAAGTAGGGGAGTATTACTCTTAGTGTATGAGAGACCGATTGATGTGTCTTTTATTTCAAATATTGTGTAGTATTTAAATACTACTCTTGGTAGTGTTGTTAAAAGAAAACACACTGGAATTGGAGCAGATACAGAGAAAACTTATAAGGATGGTCAAGGGGTGCAGAAATATCTTATAAGAACACAAGGACGAATTTTGTTTGTTTAGTCAACCATACTAAAACTTGGGAGGTGATATAACTGTGTGCTCTACAGTCACTTGGGAGAAGATGTTACAACATCACCAAAGAAAAGAACTATTTAAGTGAAGGCCAGTGTTATAAGAGCAGATGGATATAAGCTTTCCAAAAATGCCAATACAGTGGGAGGTTAGAATAAAACTCCTGACTATGAGATCAGGCAGCTTCTGGACTGCTGTACAGTGGGATTAGCTGGGGCTAAACATCCTTGTGACTTTTAATGTGCAATTAGTGAAAAGGGTTTTGCGATGCGATACCTGTACCAAAGATGAAGCGAAGGTATCTTCCAACTTGCTCTTAACAGCATGGCTATAACATGAGCATCAGCATCTGGTAACGCTCTTATTCTTCTTAACGATTTAATATCTTGAATTTATATCATACTTTTCAACCCAAAGGATCCCAAAGCACTTAAAAAATTGCAATTGATGTGCAGTCTGTGAAGAGAGGGCTTCATTCATTGCAGAAATAGAGCTGCAGCACAGGTGAGAGACAGCAGCTGTTTAAAGTGTGGTTATACTCAAACTATAAAGAAGTGTTTACATTTTATAATAGGGAAGACCGAAGTGGTCTTTTGGGGGAGAAAGTATTTTCACTGGAAAAAATATAAGTACTCTGTGTTTCCTATTTTCTTCTCCAGGCAGGAGTTCTGCTGTTGATGTCATGGAGGGACCAAGGTGCAGCAATCCTAGTAGAATGAAGGCAAGAATATTTCCCCTGTTCGTGCTTCTACGACCCATGAAAATAATTTCGCTATGTATGTGTAATGTTGCAAACCCATCACTACCCTCTTATTTTAGGGACTTTCGTGCCTTCTTGAGGGGATATTGTCTCAGGAGGTTCACCAGGACTTAATCAAATTAATACCTCTAAATCAAAGAAGATACTGAAGTATGTTTGTGCAGGATCCCCCAATCGGTGGGACAACTGCGGGCTACCTTCCTTGCAATGCATGAAAACCCCAAAAAATCAGAATGGACCTTTGCAGACCACATGCAAAGGATTGGCCAGCTGTCAAACCCAAAGCTTCAAAAATCGTGAGACTGGCTTATGAGTAGAATGATGCTATGCTACCTCCACCTTGACTTTGGGATCGTTTTGATAGGTCTGTGTTAATAAAAACTGAGAAATCTTTTTTTTTCAATGAAGGCATGGCATATAATCACACTGGGTAAAATACAGACATGACTCTTGAGGACTGTCATGTGGCTATCTTTCACCAAAAGTGACTGCAGAGAAACGTGAGCTTATAAGAGGAGTAGTTTAAGAGTTAAAACTTAGCATCACCAGGTTCTGTTTGGCTTTGGAAAACAGTCAGGACAGCACATTGGTCATCCCATTATCAGATATAAGTGAAATAAGATATACTAAAGTCAGTTCTCTGTAAAAAGAAATCCCAGTGCAATTGTGATTCTTTACAGCTATAAAACAGAAGTAACAGATAGAAACTGAAGAGAGAGAACTATTGTTACTGGTAACACCTGAAACAACAGGCAAATTACTGAGCTATCATAGGCTCAGGATCTATTGTTCTGGAAGCTGCAAAATGAGCAGCAAAAACAACAAAAAAAGAAAACCTCTTCTTGAAGGGTTTACAGTAAAAGCTCAGCATACTTGAATGTTCAGAACAATCTGAAATCCAGATAAGGAGAAATCAATGCCATGTCAAACTTGGAAATAACTTTCTAAAAATAAGCCAAATAAGGAAATTTTCCTTTTAATTGTAAGGAATGAAAAGTTTCTCTACAGAACAGCTGAAGTAGTCATAGATGTGTCTCTTCCACGGCTTTTTTCTTTTTTTCCCCCTTTATTCTGCATTCCATAGTTCCAAATGGAGAAGTCATCCACAGGTCACACCACTGCCTCCGGTGCTACTTAAACAATTTTTAAAAATGTATCTTCACACTGGCGACACGCACAACCCGTGTAGGTTGGATTTCCACGAGCGGTTGTTATCTGAGCCCCCCGCTGCCGCCCCGACCCCCCATCCACTTCCTCCTCCCGGCTCCCGCGCTCCCAAGGCTGGCTCGGCTGGGCTGCCTGGCTGTCACAGCACCGCCGCGGGGCTCGGGGAAATTTTAGACAAGCTCGCTCATTTCCAGGAGGCTCTCCTCCCAACGAATGCATGCCCCTGAGATGACTCCAGGGCATCGGCTCACCTGAAGTATCTGACACGGGCTTCCTTGTAAGCAGCAGTAGTTGATAGGAGGCCCGTAAGGACGGTACTAACCACCGTGTCACTCAGCAGATTACCAAAAGAACTTCTTACAGGAAAAGCCCTTGCTTGTTTTGGGCTGCTGGTGGGCTCAGCTTTCTCCCCTCACAGAGCTGCCAGGGCCTTATCCAGCCTTTAATGAAGGCTGCCCAGTGGCGTCCCAGCAGCTCCGGAGCACGCATGCCCACCCGCGCCTCCTTTTTCTCTTCCTCTAAGGACACTGGGTGAAAAGCTGCGTCCTGCGGCCTCGTGCATCAGAAAGGTCCCCTCTTGGCCCCTGGCCCCTTTTCGTACCCGCCTGGGTGGAAGAGAGGAAGAATGGGACCTGGCGGCTCCATCCCCGACTCCTGGCTGTCTCCCCCGGGACGTTATTTCTTCATAATGCCTCGGCTGCTGCCAGATGAAAACCGTGGACTGTTTAGAAAGGTCTAGCCCTCCCGTATTTTACAGCAGGGACTCAAAAAAAGCAGGGTTTTGGCAGCTTTGCCAGGTGTATGTGTTCTGCCATGCTGGTGAAAGTTCACCTCAGCCTGGTCAACTCATGTGCCTTTGAAAAAACAAAAATGTGGCAGTTTGCACATGCCCAGCAGAGACCTGATAGGTCGAATAGCTTAAATTTCTGGGCAGTCCAACCTCCCTGAAACATCTCACATGCTCTGGGTATTGGCTAGACAAAGCAAGCAGGTAACCCCTCCCTCAACGTACGAAGAAGAGAGCCAAACTAAGATCCTGCAATGCTTGCATTACCTAGCTTCAAGATATTTGACTTTGTACCTTAATAAAGTTCCTTTAAGTCATGTGTGGTTTCTATTTTTTTTATTTCTGTTTGGATAGCGTATAGACAGATAGACAGACAGACAGTTTCTGTTTCGTAAAGCATGCTCTGCTTCCATTAAAAAGAATCCATATTCAAGAATGAACTGGCAGACAATTCAGTTTGTCGGTTCATAATATAACTGGATTGCAAAGGGAAGATAGGAAATCAGTGATTTTGCCTAAGGGAGCAACCTTAAGTATAAAAAGAAGAGAGGGAAAAGCATACTAAAGACCTTTAAAAAACCTTCATTTTTGAATTAGAAAAAGTAATCCCAAACCATCAATTACTGAAGCATGTGAATACTATTTAGAATACATTTTAAAATTAAAAAAATGAAATACCTTGGATCTAATTTTAAACAGGTTTTGCATGGTGTAACACCATTGATGTCAGCAGAATAATTTCCAAGTTATAAATTTGTTAACATAAGGTTAGTGCAAGGTTGCAGTACAGTGGATGAGAATCGCTTTGAAAGTGCAGTATGAGATGGAAGACTGTATGCTAATGTTGAATAACCTGCTAGGAGATTATTTGCTTTCTGCCTACACAGTCAAGCTACATATTAATTAATGCTACCGCAGAGACTGTCATCTCCTAAGGCAAAAAGCAAAACAGTAATATTCTGACATTAATAATAATTAATATTCTCTCTTATGAATATTGTTCAAATAAAAGGATGTTGTATTTTAATACACGTTTACCAAGACCGTGTAAAATACAAAGCTCCTATTTTAATTGTTGTTGTTCTGCTAAACATAGACAATGATTAGTAAATGATGAACAAAGATAGGGGGTTACATTTTTAGAAAGCAATAGCAACCTCCTCAGAAATTTAATTTGGCTGTAGTTCAAAAGCCAATGTAAACAGCCTGGACACCCATCTTAAACAAGGCTTATTCACACTTTCAGCCAACAAGAGTTGATGAAACAGTCTTTAACAGCCTGGTTTTGCCTTCTCAGATAGACACACACAGGCACACATGCAATGCCAATTGTTAAATGTATAGCAACAGCCTTGGATGAAGCAGGGTCAGGAAGCACCTCTGTACCATAGGCATCAACTGGGCAGGTGTTTTACAGGCAGCTGGCCTGGCTGCCTGACTCCTTCATGGTTTTGGGTAGCTGCAGGAACACTTCCAGCCCTTGCAGACTCCTACCTTGAACCAATGAAAAAACATCCAAAATAAAAACTCAGCAGCAATACTGAACACTGGGAAAACTCCCAAGAGTTGAGCTGGACCATGACTCAGCTCCAGAGCCATGAGGTGATGGCTGAGCATGGGACAAATACTAGGTCACAGAAACCAAATTAAGAATGGAAAGTGGAACAGAGGCTCAAAGCTCAGTTGTTACCTATGTAAACTAGGGCTGCATTTATTACTTAGGAACGAGGAAGAAGGTGGAAGGACTATGTCTCCACCAGTGCAACAACAAGCAGAACTGGGAACAGCATATTGACCTTGCAGGGTAAAACATGCACAGGAGCATGGAGCAGAGAACATTCTAGTAAGCTGGGATGCTCACAGAAATAATGCAGGAATTAAAAATATGTAGCAAAGAGATCACTAGCTTATGCAAAGTGAGAGGGCAAAGCAAAAGAACAAATACCTGATGCTGATGCCATGGGAGTAAACAGTAAACCCTGGAAGAGTTGCATGGCAAGATAAACTGAAGAGCCAGGCTTGTATGACATTTTATGTAATAATTTCTGCATGGTGACAATGACATTTAAAATAAAGAATAGTGGTAGTCACAACACTACATGTAAATGTAGCACTGTTTGAAAATCAGAGGACTTCTAAACAAAGGATATCTTGAGAACAACCAAAACTGGCACATCTGACATACCAATAATGTTATAGAGGTCAGGATGCTGGAATATGATGAAAATGAAACGATATTGCCTGCAAAAAATCATTCAGAGGAATATAAAGGACTCAGAAATGTAGGAAAAAGAATTAACTAGTAAAGGAAAGACTAGGAAAAATAATACTGATCTCACAGAAGATATGAAAAAGCCGATAGTGTTCTTGGACCAAGAGTACTACAATGCCCAGTGTGATACACTAAATCCTCAGGAAGGAAAAATAAAGGAAGATTCAAGAAGTAGTGGATAAATATGATGAAGAATGGCACGCAATACAAAGGTTCAGAGAGGAACAAAGCTTCAAATCTGATAGATGGCAGAAAGCGGTGGCAAGATTTCATTTCCACCCACTGCTACCACAAACAGTAATTGAAATAAACAAACAAACAAACCCCTGCTCAATTATTCAGACCAGTTAATTTAGAGTTGTTTGTTTGTGGCAGAAGACCGAGATCTTTTGTTGATATAACTGAAGTCATGCCAGTTAAAGGTTAAATCCTGCCTGCTAGACATTACTTGGGGTATGGAGAATCATGTTACATGTCTCAGAGAAAACTCAGGCCTCCAAACAGCCCTCAGAGATCCCATGGCTGGTAAGGGCAACTCATACTCTCTGCCGCACTCTCTCCTGAATTCATGCCGCAGCCCCTGCTTCAAGAACACCATTATCCCAGACTTTTCTAAAGCTTCAAGATCTCATGTCCCTTGCAGTACAGGGACTGTAGTTTCTCCTGGCACTTTGATGGTTAAAATACATTTATTTTTGCATTTTCTCCACTGTATTTTGGTTGGCCCTGAGTTACCATCCTGACTTATTTTCTCTCTTCCTCATCTCTTCTATAGGTAACTGTACACTGCATATGCTGCACGCTGGCCAAAAAGAAATACAATGTCAGAATTATATTAAATACTGTCTTTGATTGAAGCACCATGCCCTGCCTTATCAATGACATCAAGTTTCTACTTTGTAATTTCCCATTTCTAATTACAGAGTTCTGATGCATATCTGCTTTTTGCACTGAGGTACGATTCGGTGAATACACCTCAGTTTTCTTGCAAGTTGCTAAAAATAGCAAAGAATACCTGACTCTGTCTAGCAGAGTCACCCCATTCTGGTGAGTAGTCCATCTGAGAAACCTCCCTGAAGACAAAAGGACAACTCCCATATTTTCACAGTGGACTTGTTAGTGGGAGTGGTTCACCATTTCCCCATTCCATCTTTATGCCAGTGTAATTAAGTCAATGGGGGTTATATCAAGATAAAACTGAAGAGCATAATGCAAAGGTGAGTCAGATCCCACATGCTACAAAATGTAAGAAGACCGTTTCATAGCAGGATGATGAGAATTTGGAACTTGTTTATCAGAAAACACGCGCTTCAAAGTGATTCCCGATCATTTTGGAATTGCCATTACAAAATCAGCATAGGTTGGTTCTATTGTTAGATCACAATTGGGCAGGAAACATGCCAATGCAAACCTCCTGAAAGATACTTCATATTTACTGTTGAACAATGAATTGGTCTTCCAGATGGAAAAAAAAATGCAAGATTGACAATGGACTACATTGTTCTTTGATGCTGCAGCATGGACAAATCACAGGTGTATTACGTAAATACCTGTCAAACTGACAATTAATATCAATTAGGCTTTAATCTGACATATTACATTGGGTGCAGCAAATGCAAAATCTGTTCAAAGTAGATCGTAGATATGTACCCTTCAATTAGACATGAGGGAGGAGGAAATTCTCCTCTCTGGGAAAGCATAGCATTTAACTCCTGAACTGCTAGAAATCTCTATGGATGAAATGCATCCTTGTGAAGGTGGCCAGTCTAAAACTTTTTTAAGTCCTAGCAATTTCAGAAGTGTAAGTGGCATTTAAGTAGTCACAAGGAGGTGTTCCTCCTCTCTCTACATCCATACATACTCAAGTGCACAGTGTTTATCAGCTTCTTTCTTTGACACATAAACAGGCCAGAGTAGAGGAAACAAGAGAGAGAATCCTCTGGTTCAGACCTGAAACAATCGCTTTGGAGTCAGAAAGTAAGAGAGTACTCACAAAGCTACACAGGAGATTAAAACAGGTACTTTCATGGTGTGTCTCAGGGCTGGAAACTGGACTAAAAGAATATACATCTCTTCATGTACATAGAGAAGACCTACAGATACAGCTCCCCCAGACTAGGTGTTTCCACAACAGAGGCTAAATTCTGCTCTCTCTGCTTGTGCAATGAAGTACTGTTGTCTTTGGTGACCTCCTTATGTGAAGGAAGTAAAGGAGAATTTAACAATTCCCATGGTTGTCTCTGGAGAGGTTCAACTCATGTCATGGGTAACTCAGACAATCATTGTTCTGACAGAGATTATGTTAACAATATTATCTCATGAATTCTTGTTCCACAGCTTCAGGTACATACAACCTTTCATTCACCTTTACAATAAGCCTTCTACTGCTGCCATACGGCATAGTACCTTTGACAAAACATTCAGGAGCAAGAAAAACCCTCTCCCTTCTTCTACTTGGCATTCTTAACTTCGTTGTTGACTTTCAGGAAGGTAGAATACCCACCGAGATATTAATTTTTCTGCCTTTTAGGATGTGAAGCCCTGGGATACCCACAGAGCTGCCAAGGAAGCACGCCTGCGCCCCTTGCACTTTTGAACATGAACAGCATCGGGGTAATTCTTGGTACTACCTTTTGGAGACACTTCTACTGCAGTGTTTGAAAAGCAGTGGAAGAAGCTTTTAATGTCATTCTGTATTTTCACAAAGCATTTCAAGCTGCTGTCCTGACATGTCTGACTGAAGCTGGAGGGGGCCTCCTGCCAGAGAGCTACCCCGTGGTATGCAGCCGCCTGCCGCTCCCTGCTCCGGGGCCGCATTTACATAGTCAGGTGGCCGCTGCTGCCAACGGTGTGCACGCCTCCCGGCGCGCAGAGATCAATGTGAGGACAAGGAAGGAGAAACAGGCCATCACTTAGTTCTGTCATCAATTCATATGTATATGCAAAAAGAAAAAGCAAAAGGAAAAAGCACTTTAATAGGAACAGACATGTCTTAGAGTCCCTGTTAAATAAAAATCCCATTCAAATAAACAGTGAGCCACCTAACAGACATTTGCATAAATAAGAACAGTTCTCATTAATCTCAGGGTCCCACTCCTGGTCACACTGAAGCTAATGACTACATTTTCAGTAGGAGTAGTAGCAACTATGTCTGCAGTATTCCCGAAACCCTTACTTTTCCGAAGCCATCATTATTTCTCTTTCTGTCCTCTTTCGGTATTATTTTCCAGTATAATGACTATGCTGTTACTGATCAAAGTTACAGAAAAAAAAAATAGCTAAGCCACATGTATTTTATGACCTTTAGATGTTAAATGAAGAGAAGTTACATGATACTGCACTATGAAAGCAGTCTGATGGAAACAAAACTCAAAGTTTTGCTACATTTGTTAGAGCAATGTACGGCATCATATATATCTATTATTACTGCATAGTTCCATGGCCAAAAAGTAACCTGAGGAGGATTCATACCACATAGTTCACATGAAATATGAGCACAAGTCGAGGTAATATCCACCCTTCCACTCCACGAAGAATAGAAATTCTGGGATTCCCAAAGGCTCTTGAGCTTTGCTAGTGAGCTGAGAGTCCAAAGCAAATGGCATTCCCAGGAAACACCCACAACACAGGACAGGCAGTCTGGCCTGATGCCATTCCCTCCCAGTTACAGATATATGGCAGTGTCATGACTGTGGCTGAGGTATGCTGTACACTAGCCATTGACGGTAACAGAGAGAGAGAGAGCAGCGGGCAGCCTGGCACAAGAAGGAAAGAGGGGATTTGAGAAGTTTGGGGAGGAGAGGAAAGGGATTCTTCTGGGCAAAACAATCAGGGTCCACCTATCATCAATCCACCAAAAATACAGCTAGATCCTTCAATCAACACTGTGATACTGCATGTCCTTTGTTTGTTATTACAACATTATCAGTGCATAATAACACAATGCAAGGGCATGAACAACACCTGGCCTCACCTTAGTATTAATTATTGCATTTCTGTTACTTTTTTTTGGCTGTAGTGCTCATATTCTGAGTCCATCAGCTGCTGTGTGCATCAAGCATGAACTACATTTTAAAACAGTTCATCAAAAACATCAACAGTCCAACACGGATGTTCTTTTATGTACCTTTCCACAAACTATGACATATATGTCAACTGGGTTATTTTACAGACCTCTGTTATTTGGCTTATTTTAATCCTTGCTCCACAAGCTACTCCTAACTTCATCGTTGACATTCCCAGTTTAACGAGGGAAAACTGCAAGAACTGCCCTTCCATGTTTTGAACAAGAGATGCTCCTGTTTAACTCAGGATTCCCCAAGAGCAGCTGGCACTGCTGCTGCAGAGACCTGCTGCACCTAAAGGCAAGGGGGTCATCTTATCGGAAACAAAGCTGCATTTTCCTTTGAGGTGTCTTTTCCTTCAAAGAACTTAATCAGAGGATGAATTGTAACATTCTTAGCACCCAATACCAAGACTATTGATTTTCTTCTAGCTGACATAAATGAACCAAGTTATTATACAATTTTTGACTGTACAGTTCTAAGGACATGATCCAAGATGATGGATTTAAAGTAGTTCATGGATTGCCATCCACTAAGCTGAGCAGTGGTTCCCAATAGTGGATCCTAGCCTACATCAGTAGCTAACTGAAATACATTCACCAAAACCACTTTCACATTCTAAAAAAGAATTTGAAACGAAACATGGTTAAAGTTGTTATAATTAAGTTCCCTTTTAACATATTTAAAATATACTAGTAGGTAATCTTGAGCTACTTAACTGGTACCACCAGTTCAAACTATCACCTATTCTGTGGTTTTGCATGCATATCCCACATCCCTCTAAAGCTTTTAACCTTTTACTAGTTATTATTTTAGAGGAATGTGATACATAAATTTAAACATGTCAGACACAGTGTTCAACACTTCTAATGATCTATTACCCTCATATTATTGAAGTCCCTGAGGAAGTTTGGCAGACGTCATTCAATCATCAAGCTATCATTACTATGTTTTAGCTTTAATCTAAAGTGCCTAAGAGCTTTGTGCTTCTTAATTAATATTCTATCACTCTTAGGGAAAAAAAAAAGGGCGGGGGGAACGGGTGGAAATAGTTCACCTTAACTGGCCTATGGTTTGTTCATATTTGGGGAACAGATTTTGGTTTTCCAAACTAGATTACTTGTTCTTGTTTTAGCTATAAATGTATTTCCCCTAAAGTTCTAGTGATAGCTTTGTAATTTACTTAACATACATCTGGATTATGTTATGAGAAAAATAAGATATATGGTAACACAAAGGACTTCAAAAAACAAGAGTTGTTGATCCAAATCTTCCCGATATATGAAAAGAAGTGCAAAGTTAACAGCTTGTGCACAAATACATTATTACTTATGACTCTGTCTTGCAATACCGCTGCATTATTAGTATCTCAGTTTCTGATTACCTCTCCCAGGCAATTCAGAAGCATATCATTCTTAAGTAACAGTATGGATTTATGATTACCTCGCTGTTTGGGTACTTTTCTGCCTCTGTTGAAGACAAGATTCAGACTGTTTGTTGCAGGCAATAATACCTCAAGCAGTGATTCAGGATGTCTATTTGCCGGTGTCCGAAATTCAGCCAGACCAACGTGGGTGTGTATGAGCCCAGTTGCACTTCTGTGGGCTGGAACATGTCCAATTCACAATGAAACTCCATCTTAAGATAGGTAAGTGCCTAAACACAAGGGCCCTCATGCCCTATGGCTTATACGCACCATGGGCATGCGCTGACCAACTTGAAACCAGCACATAGCAGTTGCTGTGGCCACAAGAGATGATATTCAGATTTTGTGCAACAGCTGAGCAGTTACCACATATATCAAAAGACATGGGAGATCTGGCTTCAGTTCCCTGAACTTCCCAGGCAACCTTGCAGTGGGAAACATTTTTTTCATATCTAACTTAAACCACTTTTGCTGCAATTTAGGCTGTCCTGTTCAGTCAATCCAGAGAATAGCCTACTCCCTTCCCCTTTATATATCCTTCTACCTATTGAAAGACTTATCATGCCTCCTTTCTGTACTCAACAAATCAGTAACCCGATCTTTCTTTAAACCTTATGTTTTCTAAATTGTTTCAACCGTTTTTGTTGCTTTTCCCTGAGTCAATCAACCTACATCCTTCTGCAATGTGGTGCGCAAAACCAGACACCATCCTGCGCCTTGCCGGCACTGAGTAGAAGGATCACTTCGTGGTTTAGACACAATGTTCCAGTTCCAGTAGGATATCTGCTTTTCCAGAACACTGTGACAACACTGACAAGTTTTAGATGGCAATCCCCTATGATCTCCCTAAACTCTTTTCTGGAAAATGGCTTTTCAGCTCTTGTTTTTCATCCTATTCTGGCAGATTTCATATCTCCTCCTTAAGTACAGTACTGTGTATGCATTCTCGTTGAATCATACCGTATTCATGTCATTTCTCCAAAAATCAAGATCACTTTCAACTCTGAGCCTTTCTTCCCAAGTTGGTATGAGGTGGCTTTCTGGCCTTGAATGTTAAGCTAATCCCATCTATCGCTCTTCAGATTCAACAAATATGCCGCCTATCCCAACACTCTGTGTAAATACTGAAGAGACTTTTGTAAAACCCCATTTGAAACTTGTTTGTGGGTTAAAACTCTATACAAAGGCAGAGTATTGCTTAAATATTTCTTTGTATAGATCTACTTTAAGATAATACCACTTCTTCAGTAAATCCTCTTCCAACCTACACCCTCCCCTAATCACAAATGAGTCAGGATGCCACTTAGCCAACCAAAAAACAGATTCTGGCAAAAAGAGACAGGATTTGTTTTTTCTGGATGGAGAACATTCCTATGCAGGGTAGAAAGCTAAGTCAACAAAATAGTACAAAAGCCCAGCTCTTGCCCACAACCATCCTTTATATGCAGACAATTGACACCAGGGTGTGATTCTAGGGATTGGCCCACTGGATTTGGCTCCCAGCCGAGCCCAAGGAGGTACGAACACCATTCGGGCATCCAGTCTTCCAGAGCAGCATACAAACAGGCAATACTACACAGACCCTCTCTGGCCACCATCACTTCCTTTCAAACAACTCTCTCACTTTGCTTTCATAACAGGTATACCATGCAGACTTGAGTCACATACACTTCTAAGCCAAAAAGAAAGTAATGTGTTGAGTGCTGAAGATCTCTTCCCATGCCCATTGCAGATAATGACAGGGTTCCCCCTCACCTGAGAGAGAAGTTCACAGGGCCCTGTAAAGCTAGCTTTCATTTTTAAATTGCAATCTAAATGGAAAGAACAAGGCTGCTTGTGTGTTAAAGACCAGCTCAAACTCCACCTGCAGCGATTAGAAAGCGTACGTTGCAAGGGAAATAGATCAAAACCTAAGCACAAGCTGCTTTCTAGCAGCAAACTGTGTAAGTCATGTGGATCCTTGGGGTCTTACGGTTTCCAGTACTTTTTATAATGATTTAGTTAAGTGGAAATTAGAGATAACGGAGACCTGTTATTTGAATTGCTGAAAATCATAGAAAAGAAATTAAAAGAATGGGTTGGATGTTATTTTTTTCTTTAGGTCGATCTGTCTGCAGCAGAGTCTTTTAAGGTTGCTTCCAACAACCAGCCCCTTTCAAGTCTTAGTTTTTGTGTTTTTCAAACCAATTAGAATGTATTATAGGATTAGATTGTTGGGAGCTGAGGCCTATCTGGGGCCATAGAGAATTTATTCACACAGAATGTCATCTTACCGTAAAGGAAAATAATTTACATTTGACTACAATACTTCCTGTATGTCCCTTCATATGTCACGTTACCTTTGTCTGCTTTCATACAACAAGCTCTTTAGGATGAAAACATTCTTTACTTTTGTCTTGTGTGGTGCCAAATACATTGCCGGTACTTAAAATAAATAGCAGTAATACAGGCTCATTATCATGCAATTTAAGCCCTGGCAATCTACACTTGATCCAGGAAAGCCAGTTTTTTTCTGACACTATCTGTGCTATCTGGGGAGGGACTGTGCTAATACCTTCCATGTGTGTTAAAACAGCCCTTGCAAAGAAGGTTTTCATGCTGGCTCTGAATCTGATTTCACATACCCCATTTCACACTGATGTAACTGTTTTCCTCAGTATAGTTGCACTTCATACAGGGCCTTCTCCCAGTGACCCTCCATGAGCCAGAGGGAAAATGCGAACCATTGTTTCTTGGGCCAATGTGAACAAACCTTATACGACTTTATTTTTAAATGTCTTTCTTTAATAATAGATGCTGCAGTTTTGTGATTACTTTCCAAACACTGGCTTCATATTTCCCCTGGGGCCTGAAGAAATTTGCCATTTTTCTATTATTCCACTTCCCACCCAGTGCATTCGCAATCCAGGCAAATTTTGCCTTTGTGGTATTTAATTTAAACAACTGGAAATGGGTCTGTGCTGTGTGGATTGTGCCGGAGCACAAACATGTTTGCAAGAAAACAGGCTTTACAGTGCTTTGGGTGCCCTGCAGCCACAGACTCCCAAGACAGGAAATCACAGCATTAACCTGATGATCAAGCTACAGACAGCAGCATCTATGTGCCACAAGACTCCCGGTATTCTAAGTGAAAGGCAAAGGCAATGAAAACAGATTAAAATACAAAAATCTGGCAAGCCAGAAGAAATTTGTCTCATGCCTCTCTGTCTACAGGCACATATACAGCCGTATACAGACTTATACAGACAAACATATCCTCCTTTATAGGTAAACAAATAGGGATGGTATAAATACAAATAGGTTTCCAACTTCTCACAGAAAAAAACCCGCATCTGAAATGATTCATGTTACCTTGTGGCGTGACAACATATTATTTAATAGTAGTATAAAGTGATACATGCTCTGAAGGGGCTATGCTCACAAGAAAAGCTTCTTTTGGAGTCAGTTGCATGCATTACATCACTCGTGGCCACATGTGAATGTTATTTGTGTATGTACTCTGAAACAAAATAAGGGGGGATAGACAAAGAGATATTCCTCCCACACCCTGCATGCCAGAATCTCGTTTCCTATCCTCAGCTGGTGCTCAAGAGTCTGACTCCAGCAATAACAGTCTCCCACTGAGATTAAAGCACTGGCAAACACAGCTTATCTTGGTTAATGTATACTTAAGTTTTGTGTGTATTATACGTACATATATTTACATATATAGGTGCACACACACATATGTATATATTTATATCTCTCTCTCCCTCTACTGATACACATACTGTGTTTATATACATTTATAAATATGATATGTAAGAAATCTTTTGCAGAGAGGAAATAGTCCCCGGGTGGGAAAACACTAGTAAATTTGAGCCCAAGCAGATATGAAGTTTGACTTCAGCAGCTGCCTCCTGCTCCTCTGCAACTCGATGGACACAACTGCTCTCGGAGATCTCTGGCTCCCTCCCGCAGGGAAGGCTGGGCTCCACTCCTGCTGCAGAGCTGTGGCTCCCACCTGGCCGATCCCGGCTGCTCTCGCCAATACTGTTTGTTCCTCCACCTCATACAAACTGTGCCGAGACTGTCATGAAGCCTGAAAGGCTCAGAGACCTACGGCAACCAAAGCAACAGACAACATCTTTGTGGGATCATCGAGCAACTGTGACTGAAGTACGCAGGACAGACCCTGAAGATGTTGCCTGGTGACTAGTTTGTTCAGCATTTCTTGAGGCATTGCAACATTTACCAAATTTCCCCATGGGGACAATCATATTGGTAAATGCGGTTCACTTGATGATCCTCTTTAAGTTTAAATTAGCCTGGGCAGACATATTTAGCAAGGGAAAAGACAAGAGAAAGTGATCCAAATTTTGTGGATCATAAACAAACACTTTTGTGGACTGTGACCAGTAGAAGATTTAGTGGGACATGATCAGCTCTTACTTACTCCAGGGTAAAGCGATAATAATGCTCCTGAAAAAAACGAATAAAACACCTTTGCTAGCAAATGATAACTCATTAGGAATATAAAAATATAGGCACATATGCCTATGCACGTATAGTTGCCAGCACTGAAGAGTTTGTACTTCAGATTTGTGTGACATCTGTTGATTACCAGAGCAAATTAATTTCCTCTGAAAAGTAAATGGATCTCTACAATGCATGTACACTGGTGCTTAGAAGATACAAACAAACCAGGAACCTTCATACAAGGGAAATGCTAAAAGTGCCAATTCTTACTATTGCATCATTTTGGCACAGAAAAAGGGACGGACGGGATGTCCATAAATAAAAGCTGTTATTTTAAATCTACTGACAAACTCAGGTATAAATATATACCAGTGAGTCAGAAAAGTGAGATGGAAGTAGGTGGAGTTTGATCATGCCCTGTTTTAGGTGGATACAAATGAGATGGAAGCAGGGAAGTCAAAGCCTTTAAGTGCCTGAAATTCCCAGACCAAGTTGCAGACCTGTAAAGTAGTAAGCCAAAGAAACCATGCTAGCATACCTGCTGGAAAGAGAAAGAGCATACAGCAAGAGTACTTCTATGCTAGGATCAGAAAAGGTAGAAAAGTTGTGAAGGACACAAAAAAAAGGAAATACTGTGGAAAGGTACAGATAAAAGAACAAAGAGATTCTGGCTCTTTTAACACCAACAAATGCAATCCAAGTGTATAAAACAGATGAGGTTCCTCTGACTTTACAATACACAATGCAACTAGAATTCCTTGGGGGTAAATATCTGCACATGAAGCACTTCTATGAAAAAAACCAGCAACGTTTTTTTGGTAGGTGAAACACCACCTACATATGCATAATATATTTCAGTAAGAAGCAGCCACATAGTCTAAGAACGTTTAAAATGAACAGCATCAGATGCAAGGGTATAAAACCAAGAAAAGCAGAGAAGGAGGATCCTCAAGCCCAAGCCTATCAATCAGTCTCTTGAAATGGTTTCTTCTCAGCAGCTGGTCACTGTGCTCCCAGTTTCTTCAGATGTTTCCCTGAGCTCAGCCACTAAGTGAAGCATCATTCTACTCAAACAACCATTTAATCCTGGCAACAGTATGTTCGCTTCAATGGATATGTGTTGGCTTAAGCACAGACCAAAGTCTGCTGCTGGCAATGCATCTAGGAATAAAACCTGTGTTTTCACAGTGATCCTCACCACTCATGAAAATTCCCGATTCCAAAAACTCCTGCCCATTCATATTTTCAACAGAATTTATATGTCTATGAAATTGTTTTCTGTGGGCCTCTGAAATCTAAACTTGGCCTAATGTAGATTACTTTTCTTCACTGAAAGGGTTATCAAGCACTGGAACAGGCTGCCTAGGGAAATGGTTGAGTCACCATTCCTGGAGGTATTTAAAAGATGTGTAGATGTGTCGCTTAGGGACACTGTTTAGTGGTGGACTTAGTAGTGTTAGGTTAATGGTTGGACTCGATGACCTTAAGGGTCCTTTCCAACCTAAATGATTCTACGATTCTATGTCCTCGGGACATTTGGGGACAGACTTTCTGAGGGTGTAACCTTGACTAATACGGCTTTCTGTGATGAGCACCAGCAGAGACACCTTCGCCCCATCCACTGGCTGGATCTGTTTTCTTCCACGTTGTCATACAACAGATTTTCTCCATTAGTCAAAAGGTGAACAACTATGACAAAACTTCGCTACTTATAATTTTTCAGTTTGTTCATGTTTCCACCTCAAGCCAGCCATGGTACCGGGAAAAGGGACCCTTTAGCTGTAAGTCTCAGTTCTAATCAACCTTGCCCCTTACAAGCCCTGCAGCTCTTCCATCCTTTGGGATGCCCACAACCTACTTTAAGCTTAGCAAGGCTGCTTGGGTAGAGAAGTACTGCCAAGTTAGCCTGTGAAGTCATCTCTTTACACAGCTTTTCACAAGGTTTCTTTAAGGTTCTGATTCTTCAAGTGATAAAGTGAAGCTGCCAAGGAGAAAGGCCACGTTGTATTGAAAAGATATGGGAAAGATGAATGGCTTACATACATGGAAACTGAATGGCAAGCATGGCGCTCAGAAGCAGGCAGATTCGGTTGGACCTTCTGAAGGCTAGAGGTGTATTAAACACAGCCAGCCCTCACAGTCTGCCTCAATCAGATCCGAATTTATCAGCACACTGCAATTCAAGTAAAAGATAGCCTTAACTTTCATTCTTGAAATTCGTGTTGCCCCCTGAACAGCACTTCACTCCAGGCTGAAAATGCAGATGGATACCCCTCAAACACCATCATTTTAAATTGATGACTTAATTTATTTCATTCTGAAAACTGGAAGTCTGAGACTATTAGCACATTTAGAGAAACAATTGGATTAAAGCAGCAAGGGCCAGCAGGGATGAAATTGTCTATCCTTTAAATAAATATTAGTGACAAAAGCAGAATGTGTGAAAGGCATTTAATGCTGCTCCTTCGGTGCAGTCTGGCCATATGAAAGGCAACTTTCAATTTTACAATGGGCTTTGCGCCACCAGAGATATGATGGAAGGGAGTGGGAGTGAGAAATGAAGCCTAGCTAACTAATGAGTTAGGGCTATCTGCTGTTTTTGGCTGAAGAGCTGTTGCTTAGTTAAATATAGCAGTTATTCTCCTGGCAGTGCAGAGATGAACACCTCATGAAATGAATTAGTGACATTCCTATGGTTTGATTTCTCATGATCTGTAAAATTTTAAAACTGATCCTAATTCCCAGATCTTAGTTTTTGTGCCAGATTCACCAGACAGGAAAATATTAATCTGCTGGGATTTTTCAAGGAATTTTCTACATCTAGGGATGCTGAGAATATGTTCCTCCAGAATCAAATAGTAACTATACTGCGCTCCTCCTTGCCCTCAAAAACACTTTTAACCTCTGCAAGTCTACAGTGCCTGTACCACTCAGTCTCCAATGGCTTTTGAAGGACAGGAGTGGAGGTAGAGCTATTCCAGCTCTTTCCATTAACCCACCCATGCACAAACCCTATTTCTCTCTGCTCAAGAGACCAACAACAACCTTCCCTTTTTGCTAGTTCTTCTTGGTGCTCCATCCAGTATCGGAAAAACATTGTCTCCGCAGAATAGGAGCATTGCAACTTCATTGAGACTCCATTTGCGTCCAGCTTGGGACTTTGTGTCACTGCTTTGACTGCCACTTCCATGGGCTTGCCTCGCCCCAGGGAGAAATCAGAACGTGCAGCGGGAGGGTGCAGCTCAGCATGCATCTCTGCAGGCCGGGACTTCAAGACAAGTACTCGCAGGACATGAAGGACAAAGTGGATGCAATACGACATACTAAATAACTGAGGGACAGATGAGCTCCCATTTCTGTGCTCAGAACCCACTTCTGAAACTGTGAAAAGCAAATGGCTATGTCTCTGTTGCTGTGGCAATCTCTATCATCCCATGGCTACTTTGGGTCCCAAATACACTAGTCTGGTTCCCCTGCATCATACAAAAAGGGAAAAAAAAATGTAATAAATATGGAAGAAATTGATGTCTAAACTCCTGCAAGGAGAGAACATCCAATACAACCAAGTGACACTAACATTTGTGCAACTGGGAGGAGGCATAAAGTGTTTAATGACAAGGTTCACGAAGCTTGCTCAGCCTGTGGATATTTTCCAGGAAGAGAAGCTCTGAATGGGCTGTGTCAACAAAACTATCCCAAATCCTTATGCCTGTCTTTAAAACTGCACTGAAAAACAAGTCAAAGAAGGTACAGCAATTAATGCCAGCTAAAGATCCTCAGATCTCTTCAAAACTTGATTGTACCTTGCTTATAAGGTGATACTTAAATGCTGCTGGCTATATAATATTGAGAATTGATAAGGAGTGGTAGTCAGGCTGACTTTTGAGTCAAATATGCCCATCTGAAAATAATACAAAAAACTAGCTAAAGGTTAATCCTGATAACAACATTTTGCCTCCTCAAGGCAGACATGATGTTATAAATGTAAAATTTCCAAGTTTTGTGGGGCGTGGGGGATTCCTTAAAACTGACGCATCCCTTCCCTTGGGCATTGTCAAATCTCAAACTGAACTGGGAAGCCAACACTACTCTTCCTACACTAGGCAGACTCAAAAGAGGGACGATTCTGCTGGAAACATCTATGTTATGCTCTGCCAAGAAAGTGTGTTTTCTCACAAGAAATGGCACTCTCTATTTGCTTTGTCCCAGACAAGTAAACAAATTATTAACTTGATTATTTCACATTTTGGACATGGCACCAATCACAGCTTTGATAATGAAACTCCTTCACACTTTGGAGTTTTTTGCTTGAGGAGCCCCATGAAACACATAATAAAATACTTGGGAGCCCATAGAGGGAATTCAGTACAACAAATACCTGGAGCAAAGACTATAATCTATTTCCCCTCCACAGAGTCAACAAGACTAAAGACTGCCCACTTGATTGTGTCGCTTTCCTCAGGGCGAGTCAGAGATGCAAGTCAAAGTTACTTGCTTGACAGAAAACACAGGAAGAAAGAAAAAAAAAGCCTGAACTTGCAGTCTGGATGGGTCATGCCTGGTGGCAGATGTGGTGGGCTGGTGGTATATGGCGTTTCTTACTGTCTGACTTTGCATGTGTTGAGGCTAAAAGCCTGGAGTCTGGACTTCTTTCTGAGCAAGTCAAATTACGCTTAACCACATAGCCACACTGCCCCATCTGTGACCTCTTCTCCTAGATCTGGAAGGACCCACCCTTTCAGTGAAAGACAGTTAATTGCATCTCCATGATAATTTAGCCTGAAGACTGCTAGTAAGTAGAGACTATCAATTGTGTTGAAGTATGACTGCTGGTTTTTGTGTTCCAGATTGCTATCCACCAAGGATTTCCTAATGCTGTTGGACTCTAGCCCATATATGCAAAGACAATCTGAAGTGTTAAATGAGATGCTTGAATTGAATTGTAGCTCCTGCTATGGCCAATGCAGATTATTTCCACTGAGGAAACCACCTCCTTTCTTAATTGCGGGGAGGTGTTTTACTTGCTCATTTTATGGCCAATGTTTGCATCGCACACGGAGATAGCTGTGAACTCACAAATGTAAAGTAAGAATTAAAAAGTTTCCAAAGCTGCAAAGAGCACAGTAACTTAATAAAAACTTGTTTAAGAAGCCAAGCATAACGTGTGTTATGTTACACCAATCCTAGATCAAGAGTTTAGGACTGAATACACAGAGAACTTTAAAGTCACAAAAAGCTTCTCAAGTTGAAAATCTTGCTGAAGCAATAATTATTGTTTTGCTTTCCCAAAGAACATTTTTATTTTGGAGAAATATTATCCCTTTCACCTCAAAATGCAAGTAACTTGGACACTGAAAAGCTTCAATCAATTTAACTCTGAAAGTGTATAATAACTCTTCTGCTTCTCTGCACAGATGTCACATTTCTCCAGCCCACGGTGAATACATGCATGATTTTTACTTGTACTATTCTGTGTTGCCTAAGTAGAATTTGTTATTCTCGGCTCATGGCACCTCCAAATTAAACACCAGCATTTTATCTGAAGGAAATTGAGTAAGGCAATCAACAGAAAACACCACTTAGTTGCCACCTTAGCCACCACTGAAGACAGTCATGCTTGGGCAAGGTTACTTGCAGTAAATATAGTGCTTTCCTTTATCATGTCAACAACGCCTGTCAGTCAGTATTAGCTGATTTGGAAAACTAAGGTCACTTCTGACACGCTGATATTATGAACCTTTGAATAGGGTAAGTCTGGTGAAATAAAATACTTGTTTTCCAAAGGATGAAAATTTACAGCTAAAGTGAGCCTTCACTCAGTGTCTCTGTCTTTCCACTGATCCTGGCTGTGGGGGAGTATTTATGCCACAACTGTGCTGAACTGCAGACCTTTTCATAGTGCTCCAGCTTTGCTGGCAAGCATTTCAAACCTAAGGGCCAGGACACCAGCCACCCCTTCCTTCCTCTGTGAGTAACCCTGGAGGGGATGCCTGGCTCACAAATTCCACCCCGAAGCAGGACTCAAGATCCTAGGGATCTCTCTGCAGCTCTGAGGTCCAGTGTCCAGCCTCTACTCTAATATTAGGATGATTACTGTCAGCTATTAGTGTGGGACTGAGTTTGGGAGTGAATTAAGCATGGTATCACTCACTTTTTTGCTTCAAAGTTGACTTTCGATTGGTCACAGCAAGTAAGTGAAAGCATCTGAATGGCAATGGAGCTATAGCACTCTTGCAGTCACACAGAAGGGGAAAGCTTTATAAACTCATTCTTTAAACCAACACTTCAGAGCAGCTGTACAGCGATACTCATAAGCCTTCTAATTGCAGCACTTCATGAGAAAAAAGCAGAGAGAAAGAGGCAAAGATTTACAACCTGACAGTGTGTGTGTGTGTGTGTGTGAGCGGTTCTTAAACTACCTTAACAAGAGAAAAGACACTGTAACTTCAATTCTCTTTCTTACCCTGCCCAGACATGGGGTGGGATTCCCACTCCCTCCCCTTGCATGGAAAACCCTCACTGAGGGGAATAAAGCATTTTGTTGGGAGCATTCACTTTCCAGGCAGCAGGATCCCTTTTGTGAACATACACCATGCAAATGAAACCTGGGCTCCACTGAAGGCTGTGGCCAAGATTTCAGCCTCCACCTGACTGATCATTTCCATACTTCACCTTTTTGGCCTCTGTATGCTGCAAGGTGGTCTACGACAGGCACCAGCACCACAGTGCATTAAAATCAATTTCATCTCGAGAACCAATGGCTCCATTTCTAGTCTATGTCAAGCGTTAAGAGATTTGTTTCATGGCCCACAACTTACAACCATGGCAATTCAACATATTTTCCTAAGAGGACATACACCATTTGTAAGGCTACCTTCTCGTTCTCCGCTAACAATAGTTCCCAAGGTTCTCATTTCACTAATCTTTTAGCATGCTGCCTTGGCAAAAGATTACAAGCAGGAAGGGTAAATAATGGGATGTACTTAATTCCAAGATGCCAAAGTCCAAATATTCTTGTAGCCAGGTTATAACTCATAGCATCATCAAACATTCCCTAAATGTGCCACAACACAGATACCAATTGTTATTTTTGAGCATAACACCAAGGAAACCAGGCTGGAAAAATCAATAATAACAACTATGATATATTCACCACTCACAATTATCTGCTGTCGTTTATCTTTTCTATTGCTGAAGCTGTCGTTGCTTAGCATCTTTTTTTAGCGTTCCATTCATTAACCAATACCCATAAACAGAGGTATTTATTTTTAATAGTGCTCCCTATTAAAATTTCCTTATAAAATTCTACAGTTTTCTACTCTAACAGTCCCTAGTGCTTTGTTTTACAGAAGTGTTAGGATAGTGCTCTGGGCAATTACTCAATAGTATTGGAGCACAGGAGTTGTTAACCTATGGCTCTGAATCAGCAAAGCTATAAATATACCCTAACACATTATTTAATTAAAAGAACGGTAAACTTCCAAACATCTCTGCTTCTTCAGATAACCTTCTGCAAATGCACCCAAACAGGGACTTTAGAGATGGGTAATGGAAACACATATCAGAAGTAGAGAACCAAATAGAAATATTCACATTGTTGGTGATTCTGGCAGGGGGGGAAAAGTTTCCTTCAATAAAAAGCAAAAGATTTTGTTTTTCTTTCTGTGTAGTAGACAGCAGATTTTTGTAGGTGCTTTCAGTCTACTCTGAAGCTGTGTGAAATACCTTGTCAAACAAAACTAAGAAAGTACCAATTTGGCTGTGAAGTTCTGTCATTCTCTGTTTTGTAATCTTGTCCCTGGCTAAGCGTAAGAAACCGTACAAGATACAGACTTTGTAGCTCTTAAGAAAGTGTAAGAAACACTTTCCAAAAGGCACTGGCTGAGTTCTCGTGAACCCCTTTTTCCCTCTTTTATGACTCCTCAGCAACTCAACTGGTTGCAGACGGCTCTGTAGAGCCGTCCCTCCAGCTGGTGTTTGCCTCATGACAGAGTTGCACATGGATTACAACTCACAGCAGTCACCGAGCACTGTTTAAATGGGATTTAAACAGAGAAGAAAGAGAGAGAAAGCACATGTATGTGCACGGCACATGCATCTCATCAAGAATGAGCACCAAATCAAGTTCTGTTTCACTTACTTACCAATATCTGGGAAAAAAAAGATCAAAAATTTGGACACACTCCCCTTTTTTTTGCCAGTAGAGTACTTCCAGGCATGTGCTTTTTTGCTTTTGTTCTGGGTAAGCACAACCTGGGATACTTGGGGATCTTTTTAAAAGTCATCTCCTAGAATTAAACCTAAAGTTCTGTTTCTGCAGAAAGAATCGAGAAGACACTTGCACGTTCAGCTAGCTGGGCAGCAAAATCAGAGAGCAGCAGTAGGCACTGGGGAGTAACGGGAGTGGGGAATTTGTGTTCTGGCGCAAGAGTCTCATATTTCTTTTGAAAAAAAAAAGCATTAAGTAAAACAGAAGTGTTTTAGCTCTGAAGAGATGTAACTGAGTAAAAATGCAATGTCTAAATACATTTGAAAAGGCAGAACTGAATGATAACAGACAATTGTGGGGAAAGAGAAAGGAAAATACTGGAATGACTAATGATGATATAAGAAGATCAGTGATTAGATGATCACAATACAGAGACTTAAGTGGAAGGCTAGGGACAATAATAAAGTATGAAGACAATGTATCTCAACAGAGAGGTAGAGTCACCCTGTGCACAAGCACATGGTGAGAAGAAACAGGACAGGAGACAAGCCTCAGGCCTGCAAAAATACTGTACGCTCTCCACACGACATGTGCCAGTAGCACAATTAAGCTGATACCTGCGCCTTCACTCAAGTAGTTTAATAATAATAAACTTCCCCTGCAAAGCCCATTTTAATGTAGAAGAAGTGTAAGAAGGTCACAGTGTAAATGAAAATGAGTTCCCAAACTCTCTACACAAAGCTTTCTGAGTCTTTAGCATCAGAAAGCATATATAACTCACCCGAGGGGACACAGCAAATCAGTGACATTAAACCATCTGATCCCTAACCCTGAGTTTTCTATTTTTAGTAGAAAAACTACCAGATAGGTCTATTTGGATCTATTAGATACTAACTGCATCTTTTTGAAAGAAGAAAAAGACAGGTGCCATACAATCCATATAAGGGTTAGATGAAACCACATTTACCTCCTACAATGTTTTAGTCATTTTGAATATAAAATACGTCTTTTTAAAGTATGCCACCAGGAATGTTTGTGAAGATACCTTGCAACTGCTGAAAATGTGCACTGGTTTGAAATGTGTAGTAACACAGTTACCAGTATAACACTTGTATGATATAGCCAACAAGCCACTATGTCATAACATTTTTTCTGCATGAAGATTAAATTTGTAAAATTGGCTAATGAGCTGATAGTGGAGACGACAGCTATATGCCAGATATTCTCCTTTTCTTTGGATCTTCCTTTAACTGCAGGCACACGAGAGCTTTATATTTAAAAAATGTGTCAGTACAAATATGTGAGTTTACAGTTGCAGACTGTAATTTGAAACTCTAATGCAAAGAAAGAAGGGCCTAAATTTTCAGAACAGGCTTGCACTGATCCATGAAAGAGTGGAAAGTACTAATAAAAATACTGTAAAACATTTAAAGATGGTATCCAAGGAGTTTCCAGTAAGAGGATGAGCTCCTTGGATCTCAGGGCACTGAAAATCTGTCCTGTCACCCAGCCAGTGAACTAGGTTTGATATGCTTGCTTCAGCTGTTGCATGCAGGTGGAAGTCTGCATTTATGGGTCAGAATCTTAACAGAAGTAATAAATAGGTCCCCATATATGCTTCTCTAAAATTTTAGTGAAGATGTTATGGTGATTATTACAGTTTGTGTCTAAAAACCTGTGCCATCATCAGGGATCTTCCTGCTCTACCTGTGCTGCAAACAGGACCAAAAGAAATTTTCCTGCACAAAATGTTCATAATCCAAGGCCATGCTGCACGTTACTGAACTAGCTAACAACATGAAGCCATACTGCTACCGTGACAAACATGGGGTTTTATATGAGCTAATTTACCTGGCAAACAACAACAGTGGTCATCAGAATGCACAAGAAGTCATAGCACATCACTAGTATAGTGATTTTTGACGGCAACAAAAGAGTTTTCAGGAGCGGTCTGAGGGTACAAAAAGAGGAATCTGTTTGCTTTCTTTGCAGCAGCAATCAATGGGATGCTTTGTAGAGGGGGTAAAAAAGAAGCAACAAACCAGAATGCTTGTAAGCTCCCCCTCCCCAAAGCATCACCTTATTAGGCAAAATAAAAATTAATTTGGGGGCTGAGAACAAACCAGAGCAAAACAATATTTGGGACATGAGCAAATGATTTTGTCAACATGCCTGGAACTTAGTTTTAGAGGGAGACATCTCTATATCTATGCCTAAGGCCACGTGAATATGCAAGGCCACTTATCAACATGATATTCAATGTGATCATTTTAGTCCAGGTCCACATGAGGTCTATCAGGCTCAAGGCCCTATGTATTCTTTTCTTTTTGAAGAAGCCTAAACTTGCAGCTGAAATGTACTCGATCTGACACAAAAACAACACAGGAAGAGTCTATCAAAAAAGGATATTAGTCCTTTTCACAGTGCTAGGCTTAACTGTACAACTGTTTCTGGAAATGTTTAATAGAACAAAAGTATGTGAAAAAAAGAAGAAAAAACTGCAGGCACAGTTGATGTAAATGTTGGTGTTGTTTGGGTTTTTTTTAATAATAATTTTTATATTGCCTAAATCCCTAAAGTCAGTGTCTGGACTCTGTCTGGAGGCTTCCCAAAAATCACTGCTTGTCAACACCCTTTCCACAGAAATGAGTCTGTTTACCTCCACCAGTGCATTGTCAAGTCATCTCTTCCCATTCACATTACAGTTTAAATTGGTATCCTCACAGAAAAATCTAACCCTCCCTTTCCTTATCCAGGAACCTCTCTAATACCTAAAGCCCACGTTAAAATAATTTATTTCAACAGAATGCCTTTCTTCAAAGTGCATCTCTACAGAGATCACTGTAAATGTTTAGATGGTGCTTTTTATGAGAAGGTCAAAATTTGGCCAGTTGATAGCAATGAATGAAAGGGAAACTCAAAAAATTCTAACTGGATAGTCATTTACTTTGAATCCTGATCTGAAATGAACATTTTCCTGTAGAGGAACTTGATAACAAGTTCATTCCTCTGCCTCAACAATCTACTCACGGCTTTTGGAAGAGAGACACAGGTGTGATACATCTGCTGGAGCGTGCCAGTCTCCTGAACTGTCTTTGACAGGTTACACAGGATCCCTGAGAAAGCCTTCACATCACCCAGTGTTTGAGGGCATTCTCGATACACTATGTCTTGTGACATTTTGCGCACCGGCAACTGCTAACAGTGTCAAGCTGAGTTCTCGGCAGTTAAAAAAGGCACTGGAAGACCTGAGGGACAACCCAGCTTCTTCAGGCTTTACAGAAGAAAGAAGCAGTCAGTAACAAGGGGAAAGTTATACACAAACCAAGGATGCATTCACATCTAATGCATTTAGCTCTATCTGCCTCTAGCAGTCGCAGGTATTCATTGGTGTGTGGAAAGTGAGTTATTGGTTACATTCCTTTGGCCACTGTGCATATCCCTTCAGCAGACCCTTTCCTCTGACCACCATAAATGGGACAATCCTTGGCAGTCCCAGCCAAAAGCAGCAGTGACTCCAACTGCTTTATCACATTTCTAAATGGTCCCTCCCAGCTCAAAGCCCTGGTAAGTCACACCCAGATACATGAATGGCAGCTGTCTGTGTTGTCCCAGTGCTGTAGCTAAACCTTCCAGTCAGTTGTCTGTATGTCAATGTGCAAAATGCCCATTCGATGAACTCTGGCATATAATCCTCACAAAAACCACAGCAAGTACATCAACTGCACATACCTGCACATATGGATGGTTTCTCCCAGAAGTGTCCCCCCAGCAATCGTGGCCCTGATACCTGCCTCCTCTGAAAGCAAATCACCGGCTGAAGTAGCTGCTGGATGCAGATGTTTGCATTCAGGGTATTCTCAGGCATAGCAAGCTATGCTATCAAGGGTATCAAAGATAATTGTTCCAGGCATTAGACTGGAGTGGGAAATCCTTCTCAAAGCCATATTTAAGAACTTAATTAAGTAAGTCAATCATGTCTTTTTTTTTTAACTCCATCCAGCAGTTAAGCCAAAGTAGAACTAATTGTGGTCGCTAATACTAATAAGCAAAAATAAGAATACTTCTTGTGAGCTTTCCAGCACACAAACTGCCTCTCATCCATCACCAACTCCCTTTGGCTGTTCTTCAAGTGCACGTAAGTCTTCACTGTTGTGAATCTCTACCGTTGTGAATAATGCACCTTCCTGTGTTTCTGTTTTTACTCCTGTGTCCACCTTCCCCTTGCATTCATTATGCCACACAGCTATTGAAGTATTATAGAGGTGGGAAGCTTACCTTTAGGGCTAGTCAGATTCTAATCTGCCAACTTTTTGTTTACAGTGCCTGAGCTGTCTGACTCTTTTGGGATTCACTTCATCAGTCAAGATTAATTTTGGTCTTTATTTTAAGCCTAGAAGCCATCCAGAAGGCATCTAACAAACATGTGAAATACAGAGATAATACCAATAAGCACCTTCAGGAGGAAACAGAGAAAGAAAGGTCAGGAAAAACACCTCAATACTACCTTGCATACTCATCTGCAAGCCCTTTCAGCCAACTATGTGCAGGATAAAAGACTGTGGTAACTTTATAGGATTAGCACTACAGAAGAATTGTTTAGAGTGAGGAGTGAATGTCACAACATGTGATCAGTGGTGACACTGCAGTATAAGAAGAGGCCCCAGTAGGCTTTGTTTCATAGCTATGAAAACTGTGCACGGAGCAAACTTGGCCCTATCACTCACCTGAGCTCTTCCTAAAACCTCACATTTCCTCTGTTTCCAATTTCACCTTCATAACCCACTTTTTAATCTCCTCCAACACATGGAAACAGAAACTAGGATCAAGAGGGAAACGCTGCCAAAGATTAGAGGTTTGGAAATTTGCAACTGTTATCTAAGGGAAAACTACAGTGGGAGCCAATTGCTTTAGTCAGAAGTCTTTGTTATTGTAAAGAAGCTTTAATATATGTTTTTGCTTTCTAAATCAGAAGGTGGAAGTGTAGTACTTTATGGGTCAAACAGAAGAAAAAATAAAAAGAAAAGCAATTCAACTCCTAGTCACCCAATCTGGAAATTTGTAAAACTAAGGTCTGCAAAGCACTAACTTGGTAACAGATGTAGTGAATTATAAACATGAACTTGTCACAGATTACTGTAAAAAACCAGGCAGGCGTCCTATTTTAAAACACATTTTTTTGTTTTCATTATTGTTAATCCACCTTTCCCCTTACAGCTATTCAAAGCATGACTGCAAAGTAGTACCAGTTCAGCAATCTGGAAGAAGGAAAAAAAAAAAGAGTGTTTTCAAAAATTACAGGACAGTGTTCCAAAAAGAAAATCTGATTTAAAAACTCATTTCTGTTGAGCAGTCAAGTGATCTGTTTTGAATTTCAATGGCTATCTGTAGCACTGAGGTTTCTGTGTCATTGCATACAGAAAAAGCTGACGAGAAATGGTGCTGTCTTACTCCATTCCTAACCACAACCCGGTAGATAAAGTCTGAAGTCACAAGTCAG
Organism: Fulmarus glacialis; assembly: GCF_000690835.1. NCBI lineage: Eukaryota > Metazoa > Chordata > Aves > Procellariiformes > Procellariidae > Fulmarus > Fulmarus glacialis. The sequence goes on along the minus strand of NW_009207285.1, from coordinate 8,023 downwards.
CTGAGAGCTCTACCAAGACTATTAAATTATACTGGCAAAGCTGGAAGGAAGAAATTTAAATGAGGCCAGGTTAGATGTTTCAAAGGGATGAGTGACTGATCCTGTTTTATGTTATGCCAGACAATGCTAATAGTTTAAACACTAGCTCTGTCAAGTGAGAAATAGATGTATTATCGTCTGTGAATTATTAAAATTGACTTCACCTACTCACCTTTAGACTTTTCTGGCTGAAAGAAAAAAAAAATCAAGAAAAAAAAGTCTTGCAAGGGAGGCAAGCACTCTTAATCTATTACTAATGTCTTCTTGAATCCTGTTAATATTTTTCATATTGTCTGCTTTGCTGAGCTCAGACGCTATATGTGAGGAATGAGCAAAAATTCCAGCTGACCCTAGGCATAAAGCTCTTTAATGTTTAAGTCTCCCCTGCCCTGCAGATAATTACTGTCTCCTCTTTCACCCACCCAGCTGGGACATCAGACAATTTGGGGAGCATCCAAGATGGGCATGAAGATCCATTTCCTGGTTCATGACAAGTACTGTAGATGTTTACGCCACAGAGATAATTTTCTAGTGTTTTATTCAGCAACAAAAAAAACTTCGAAAAGTTGTTTAGATCTACAAGGCTCAATTTCCCCTGCAACTCAACCATACAAGCTCTCCTTGAACACTAGGGAAGTATTAAGGATACTAAAAAACAATTAACAATGTAAAATGTTTTTAAGTTCTGATAAGGTCAGAATCATTGCTACAGGTTTTTAGTGGAATACAAAGATGAGACATGAAGATATGGAAGGTGGTTAAGCACTCATCAACATCATCATCACAGGGTAGCAACAATAACAAAGGTCCCACCTCTTCACGCCTCCATCATGAAGTTGCTAATTTACAAATTATGACTCTAAAGGTGATAGAGGGGAAAGGTGAAGGTTTATTTATTTTTTAAACGACCACTTCCAAACCTCCACTTCCTTTCAACCATTTGCCCCTTTGAGAGAAACTGTAAATGGTGAAGGACAGAGATATGAGTCTGAAGAAAAACTTTTTGTGGATTTTTTGGGGGAGACAGAAGACCTCTAGGATCAATCTAAAAGGAAGCTTGACTACCCAGAAAGTACCCTCCCACCCCCCAAATTAGGCTTTCCTTAGAAAAACTGAAAAGCCAATTTTGTTCTCTTTTTTTTTTTGAGCAGAATAATTTTTGACTTTTTTTCCCATAGGTAAAGTTAAAACATTCCACATTTTCTAAGGGAATAAACTTCAAATAACTAAAGAAATAAAAGAAGAAAGTAAAAGAAACCTACTGTCATTTTTGGACTGTGAAACACTTGAAAAACATGAAATGAAAGCTTTTGGAGACAAACCTCCAAACCCTCCTGCTTCCTCAGAACCGGCTACCTCTTTATGGATTTCTCCTAACCTGGTCCATACGGCCCCTTCACACTGCCCTCAGAGGGACAACTGCACTCACTCTGATAATGTTTTCAGCAGTGTTACCAAAGTAACACCGATACATATTTTGCAGGAGGTGGCATAGGATTTTGAGAATCAGAGGCTTGAAGTACCATCTTTCAAGCAGGAAAAATGTTAGGTGCCATGGCATACCCAGGCTCGAGACAGCTATCCCCCCAGCAAACCACTGACTGGAAAACTTCATGCTGAAAAGGCTGATGTCGAGGCATCTGCTGACCCAAACTCAGGAGAAGCTGCTTTTAACAACACTAAAACCATCTCATGGCTTCTCAGATGAAACACACAAACACTCTGTGGCTGTCATCTTCCTCTGTGCGCCCACTCACCCATAAAATAAATACAAACAGCTGAAGGCAGGGAAGTTTTTGCGAAGGCTGGAGAAATTAGACAGGAGCCTAGCCCTTAATTCCAGATTTGCTGAAGGAAACCTCACCTCTGTCTCATATCCTCTGTATTCAAAAGCCATTTTTATTTTCATATAAATCATGTCATTTATGGTTCTGTGCTGCCATTCTAAAACCATTGCAAGAGTTGAGTTGGCACAGCACGCTTAAAAGAAAAGGTTACGACGTGGTGAGAAACACAGTCAAAATGCGAACAGTATTGTTAACGTATTGCTTGACTTTTAAAATCCCATTGTAAAATAAAATAAACAGCTTCTGAAAGCTGAGACAGATCTTCAGACACGCTCCCACTTTTGAATGGGAACCAGCAATCAGGTCCTTAAGTGACCTCAACCACCTCTGACACCAAGGTCTTTAGAAAGCCTTGGTGGGAAGAGTTTTCTGCTGAGCCGCTCTGCCAGTACTCCAGTCTCACTGGGCACTCCAAAATGTGGTCTGAACCACAGTTCAGCTCTTTTGAATGTCTGATCTCATGTAGGAAATGGGGAATAGGCTGTAGGTGGTGGAGACCATTGGCAGGAGGGAATACTCGGCAGTTGTGACAAATGTGTCTTTGGTGCTGCCTGAGCCTGGACTTCTGTTGTGGCTTTTGCCTGCTCCAGGCTTTCTCCGACCCCCCGTGACTTTCCATCAGAGGCTTTGCACTTCCCACCACATCTGCTGGAGCACAGGCAGTGTTTGTATGGGACGGGCATAGGACAGGGAGTGATAAGAAAACAAGGGATGGTCCAAATGAGGGTGAGACAACAGACAGAGATAACAAGGGGGAGGAGGAGGCCAAATGGCAGGTCAAGAGAAGGGGGAGGCAAGGGGATAAGAAGTGAGATAAAGAGAGACTTTCTGTGCACGAATAAACATGAACAAGTGAAGAGGTGGCGGTAAGACCCCCCACTGCCAGGAAGGCAGAGAAGAATTACGGGCAGGAAACGTCACTGCAGGAGCAGTTGATTAAAACTACAAACTGCATGAACTTGGTCTAATCCCTTCTTGCCTTCAAAGCTACCCTACGAGAACCTGGCTAAAGAAACTGTCTTGAGCTATTTCAGCATCTCCGATCCCGAGTACTGTGCTCACGTACAATGGGGAAGGCAAACAAGAATAATCAGCTGGCATCTCCTGAGTTCCCACAAATGCCTGGGCTGGCCATCTCAGTTCCCATCACAGATGAATTGCTTTGCTTCATATTAAGATGCAGCAATGCACGTAAGCACACTCTTAGCTCCGAGTATGGAAACTGTCCTTATTAACTATTCATGCCCTTGAAGTGAAGCACTTGCTTGGATGCTTGGCTGAATCAGGGCCTAATTAAGGACGTAAACAGCCTTCTATCCTCATTCACCTCTCCCTCAGCCTTAATCCTCCAGTCACCTAAGTTTAATTTAAAAAACTGTTTTCAGGAGTTGAGCCTGGATCTGTCACATCCAAGATTGCCACTAATTGCTATGTGTCAACAGCATTTAGAAAAATGAGCAATGAATTAAAACCACCAACCCTTCTGCCTGGATGACAGCTTTATCTTTGCACACTAGCTTTTCAATGGGGTTGCAATCTCTTTACCCACCCAGAGTGGAAAATTGCGTTGCCCAAAGTCCGTCAGAGATTTCTTCAGCTAGTCTGAACATTTCTGAAGAAAAACTACTGATCTTGTAAATGAACATATGGTGCAACACCCAGGGTGCAAAACCACTCCAGCTTAGACCCCAGGAAGTAAGGACACCCTCTTCCTCTGGCTAGTCTTGTCGGATAGTTGTGGTATTAGGGGATCAGAAAGCAGACTCAGAGAGACAGGCTGATGTTCTCAGGAAGATCAATGAAGATGTGAAGGTCACAGATGACACATGGCTTTTTTTTGAAAGAGGTGGTGAAGGAGGAAGGGGAACAGAGCCAGCTGTAGAAGTTGCCAGAGAAATATTTTGTTGGAGGCACAGCAGAGGAGGAGCAGGATGACGCAAAGAGAAGCAACCGAATAAAGCACAGCACATGAGGACTGCAAACAGTGGTGTCCAGAGGGATTCCTTTACTGGATGCGCCTGTCTAATACTGATGTAATGAGCTAGTTATGAAGCAAAAAGTCAGAAATGTGTGTGGGAGTGTTGGAGGGGCACATATTAGGTATCTGCTCCCACAAGAAAGGAGGTAAGCTAGGGCTGCTGCGAATCTGTTAAGAGGATTAAACAAGACAGCGAGCAAGACTGGACACGAGCCTGCTGAAGTTTCTCAGGTTTATTGAGAGGAAAACCTGATAGCAAAAGTGATCTTCCTATCTTCTAAGGAACAACTTAGAGGAACAAAATCAGGGTGAGATAAAAAAATAGAAAGCTACCTGTGGAGGGAGGATGGTTGTGTCCACTAGGAATGGCAGCAGAGCACAACGCCATCGGGCTCTCCTCCTAACTTCGCCACCGCCTCATGATCTCCCTCAAGTAGCGTAGTTTGTCTGCTCTGCCATACATGTGTTTCAGAAGCAGAAACGCAGCGATACTATTTTTTTTAAACCTTTTTCACATGCTTGTTGAGAAGCATTTAAAATATGTTAAGTGCTCAGTGCCTTGTAGATGCTATACAGAGACAAGCTACCACTAATCATTATTTTACTTGGCTGAATTTGACATGTCTGTTTTCAGAGATACCTCTGAAATGCCTGATATGTAAGGCCTTAACTAAAATAAACAAACAAACAAAAAAATCTGCTGCAGGTTTTATTAGCAGGATGGACAAATAAAAGGAAGAGGGTGGCAAAGCAATGCAGAGATAATGTTGAGTTTGAAGTAAGGAAAATATAAACATTTTGGCTGACACAGCAGCAAAGTCAGCTTGGAAGAGAATTAAGGACAACAGAGGTAATCATTTACCAAGGCAGTAGTTTTCAGATGTTGACATACATTTTCAGAACAAGAAGGAAAAAAAAACATATAAGAGAAGACTGTCAGAATTATGACAACTTGCGACTTCTTTACCTGGCTGCTAGTGAGGAAAATAGACAGGAAAATCATCTGAAGATTATTCTTCCTTGAATGCTCCCATTTCATTTTCATGAGTATTAATACAGGCCACACTGACATTGATGAGCAAAAAGATCCTTGAAGAAGGGAAGCACGTGTTTCCTCGTGCCGACATCTGAACAGTTTACAGTCACAGGCTGCTCTGAACTTAGGAGTAGGAAATGAAGTTTGTATGAAAACTAAAGTGGAAGTGCGGGGCATTTAGGGTTTTGTGATCATGGTTTCATTAGACTCTAAATGCTCTTTAGGGCAGGAACACTTAGAGGATTTCAGAAATGTTTTTGACTTTAAGAAAGCTGACTTTGGGAGAATGTGATATGCCCCAAGGAATTTTTACTGGAATCCTATGAAACATGGGAAACATAGAACTGAATTTTTAAAAAACATCTGAAGAGACTGAAATTTAAAGCCATCCTGCTTAATTCCAAGGAGGAAAAAGGGCAACCGAGGCCAAATGCAGTTAAGTAAAGATGTAAAGTTTAGTGTAAGCAACACATAGAAGACTTGGGAGATTTCTTATATACGTGTGTGTGTGTGTGTGTGTATATCTATAGATATTTAGATATAACAAACAATCCTTTGAAAAGTAAACAACCCGGTGAGGAGGGATACAGAATGCCTAAGGAGTTAGAAAGAGCAGTTTTAATGAAATAGTTCCAGGAGGACAAAGCCTCCTCCATCTTTTGACACTGCCATGAATTTTTCCTCCTAACCATTACATGGAGTTTCATTTATATCAGTGCTAGATTGGACTGGGAGAAAAATGATTAATTGCTTAAGGCATATAACAAAAGGAAGAAGTTAGCAAGTTAGCATGCCCTTTTTTCTTTGAAGAAGAATAATAAGAGGCCAGATGACTGCTTAAATATTAGCATCGCATTGTGACAGAGTTTCCAGGGCTTGCTTAAAGGAAGGAAATTTGCATTGATGTATGTACATCCTCAGAGTTACAGCCATGCCAGCCCATAACAAATCTGGTGCACAAATACAACCTGCAGTTCCTACCCTAGGCAAGCTGTAGGAACTGCAGAAACAGGTGGGAGGGAAGGGGAAGAATTCCCTGTAACACATGCAGAGCATTAGATTCAGAGAAAAAGCAACATTTACATATGGTTGAAAGGTTTCCTTTTTTTCCCTTTTAAAAAGTAACATAAACTCCTAAGTGAGAGATATATACATCTTAAGTTCTGTGATGACAGGACAGACCAGTGAGACCTGGAGTTAATCTTCATTGTTGCAGGAAAGGGCAATGAAATGAAGTAAGCTCCTATAGAACTGTTAGCTTAATATCTGCCATGTAAAAATAATAGAGGCAATTTTATTCAAACACCTTAACGGGCATAATTTGATTAGAAGCAATTGTGCAATTCTTGGAGGGAAATTTCTGCATACACATTAATAGTAATTACCTTGCTGAAAGATAAGAAAATTAGAGACAGGCCCTAATTCTCTAAAAATTACCCAACTTCAGGGGTTGAGAGACCTGATGCTTCTGACATCCTGTGCTGCAGGGCTGCTTGTTTCCAACTGACTGAGGTGGCTCATTGAATTTTGGTTTTAACTTTTAAAAGAAATTTAAAATTAATTTAAATATTATTTTTGTGAATACCAAATAGATTATTTAAATCCAAGTATAGACTAAGTTGCCTACCTACAATATGAACATTCGACTGTAACAAAAATAGAAAAGACTAGTGAGATTTTTTCTGAAGTATCTACATTTTACAGGTGAGTAAACTGTAGTGGAAACTTATCTTTACAGGCCTAGGGCAGCAAATGAGTGTAAAGATGACCTTACTAGCCACGTGCTAAAAAAGCCTGCAAAATGCATGAAAGCATCTTTCACAGTGTATCAAGTTTAGTATAAAAAGCAAACTTGCCATGAAGGTCCTGTGAAAACTGTGCTGATCTTAAGAAAATCAGAAGTAATCTTTTTTCCCCAATCCTTGCACCAGGTTAGAGTGTCCAAATACAATTTAAAAAGGGTCAGAAAAGATACTGATAGGAATTAGATACAAGCAGAAAGAAATGATACCGATATGTTTCTAGTTGGCAAGATGCAAGGAGGGAAGGAGAGAGATAGGCATTAGAAGCATTAGCAGAAACAATTCCGAAGGCCAGTAAATATCAGGGGGCCCCAAAGCAGTCAAAAGCAGAGTGAAGAGATTTAGAGTCAAGGCATTCAAAGGGTCTACTTAGTTTGACCAGAAGACAGTCTCACATTTCAAGGTTTCTTCTTCAGTACAGCTAAGCTTTTCAATGGGAGGCCTTGACCCCAGGGATCACTAACTGAAGAAAACAAATGTGTTTTCAAATGAATGTATTGGCACTGTCAGAACTGACTGTACACAAGATTAAACGATATTTATTTTCACTTTCCAGAATACCATGTTAAATTTTAGAGAGACAGACAGAAACGTTTCCAAATAAGACACGAGAATCTGAGCATCAGATTTTCTGTGTCAGCCGGGATTCAACAGCAGAATTCCTGTTAACTGATCTGGCTAAGCCTCCTTCCAAAATGTCAACCTGAGGCTTTCTTGCCTTCAGCGGTCTTGGTGAGGGTGGCGGGAGGGGATACATGCCGTCAGTCCGTTTCAGTTCTCTCATTCCTTTTCCTCGCTTTCTCGCGATGGATTGGATTCTGGTCTGGCATTTTGGAATTGCACAGATGTGATTCCCTGACTGAAACACACATAAGTTTGCCTGCCTTTGATAAGGAATAGAAATAAAATCAGAATTAAAAAAAAGAAAGTGATTCTGGGTACCCATCCTGAGATGCTCTAAAAAAGGAAACTTTGATTGCAGGAAGTGGATGCCACATCCCTGCCTAGAGGAGTTTGCTCACAGTTCATCTGCATATTCCTTAAGACAAAGGTACTTCAAAACCCATTTTGTGCTTCTATCTTGATCATGCTTGAGCAGCTTCACAGCCTTCTTGGGTTCCACAGGAACCAAGTAGGGACAGTATTAAACCTAAGGCAAGATGGGGGCAGTGGAAGAGAGATGGAGCCCAAGGAAAGGTGGCCTACGACAGATCAGATAATTTCAGATAAACATCAGAAGTCTACTGAGTTTATATGCTGTGCTATTTCAAGGCCACATTCCACTCTGTATTTGAATCATAGAATCATCGAATCATTAAGG
>NW_009207284.1:15310-24469 GCF_000690835.1 Fulmarus glacialis | reverse complement strand
TATATCAGGTATCTAGATTCTTTCTTCATTTTTGGATTTCCAAATAAGCTGTTTTGTAAATGTTGGACATCTATGAAGAAAAATAAAATTTATTGCACAGTTTTTGAATAAGCAATAACTCTCTACGTCCTGCCATTTCATAACTAAGGATTATTTTTCACACCCAGAGTATGGGTGTTTGGCATGTTTTTGTCGTTGCTAGCTGTAATTTGGACACATCAAGGGATCCTATTTAGTGAAAACTCTATTGGGATCTATCAGATCAGCGAGTCATTAAGATTTAATCTTTATGTTTTATTGGACATCTTAAGTTGATATCTGAAAATTAAATTACGTCTGGGATCATGGACCTGGTCAAGGACTGGTACTTTGAATCCCATCCACAGAGCTAACTCTGAGATTTCACCATCACAAAAGTCATCATTTTTAAGGAAAACTTTCAAAAATTGAATTCTCAACTTTTTTTTTTTAAATGCCTTACATATAAAGAAATAGCAGAAGAATCTGGGAATAAAATATGTGTTCGTCAGTGATGAGTTCTTTTCATCCTTAGGGAAAAGGACTTCAGTGAGACTTTTCTGGGAGGCCTCACAGCTGAAAGATGTATGAGATGCATAGATTGCAAAACACAGCTGGAGTAAAGGTGTGAGCACATGAACACATTATCACAATATTAGCTAAGGCAGCCATTTGCTTCCTTATGATGAATGTAAAGTAACAGGACTTCACAAGTGGTTACTATGCCAAAGTAAGGTTTTCAAAATGGATATGGTCAGAACCAAGTACAAACTCTCACAGCCTCATGCAGTGCAGAGCCTTAGCTGGAGAGTAGATGTGCAATTGTACCACTGCTACTTAAACCACAGAGAAAGCTGCATTTGATGGACTCCAAAGGCTTTGGAATGACACAGAAGTGAGTGCAATTGCATTCACTCAAGTTCTAACCATCTAAGATATTTTTACTTCATGTAAACTATGCCATTCTCAAGCACCTTTTTTTTTTTTTTTTAAATCTCCCCACAAGCTGGCTGTGATTGAATGCCCGAGGCCCCCTAGGCAAAGACATCACTTTAGAGTTACAGAGATACTTATAAAAAATTTCAGTATTAAGGTTCTGTCCATGGTATAACAATTTGCTTGAGGTAAACGTTATATCTGAATATTCAACTGATTTTATTAAATCAGTTCTCCTAGGCCATGCTCACATCCTTTGGGGTGTTTGATTTTCATGAACATTTGAGTGACTAACTTACTGGCATGCACATTTGTGCAAAGTTAATTTCAAAGTACTATGCACCAGTATTTGGAAAAGGAAAGAAAAATCCACACACAAAAGTATTTGTGCTAGAAGGGCTTATTGCTGTGAGATTTATCTGATTTACCACAAAATCCCAACCTCCAGCAGTCAATACCTACCGAACTATTCGTGATCTCTAGAGTTCAAAATTGTTTCAAAACTTTGATTTTTTAAACTATTAACTTTTGTTAAAAAAAAAAAGAAACATAAACAACAACCAGAAAAAGAGACTTAAGATTTTATAGTGAACATATTAACTACTTAGCTCCATCAAACTTCAATTATATTTTAGTAGATACAGTTTTCATGGAGAATCATATTTATAGAAGTCTATTGGACAGGGTTTTTCCTTTTTGCATGGGAACAATATAAATCCAATGTTAGTTCCAATGCCAACTTTTCATGCACTTTATCCTTCCTTTCCTTCCATATCAGCCCCCTTAAGAACAGATTAATTTTTCCCCTCCAGAAGAATGAAATAACAGGTAATAGCTACGGAAAATACAGCTTTATTCAATTTATTGAGTGAATCATTGCTTCTCTGGTTCATTAAACTTCTCGGTAAGAAAATTCAAATTCATACAAATTTTTCTCCATTTTCAAGTACACATTCCAGTTGTGTTGCTCATCTACTCTCAATATAAAAGATGAATTAAAGCATTAATCTATGCAATCATCTTCTAAGGGAAGTAATGATAGTTTCATACAAAATTCACTGTATAATGCTGTCATCACATTTTGAAGAACCTCTCATAAAATCACATTGAGCTGAGGAAGGAATAGAGCCTCAATAGTTGTCCTTATAGGACTTCACTATTATTTTCTGAGTTGCAGTTGCTAAACTACATTGGAAACAGATCTTTGCTTATATTTCTACTTCAGAATTATATTTGGATTCTACCAGCTGTGGACATTGTCAGGAAACATGCAAAATAAAAATAAAAAAATTAGTTAGAGGGCTCAAAACAAAGTTTTAGCCAGGCTTCATATTTCTACATGGAGATGCTTCTACTTTACTTATCGCTGCAGGATTTGTAGGAAAGGAAGAAAACAACATATGAAGTTCTGCTTCCTTGCTTTTTTTGTGATCAATGGAAAAGCTGAGTTTATTTTCAGTTTTTAAAAAGATAATAAAATAGTCGTGTAAGAAATGAACTTGAGTGCATTGTTTGGAATGGAATCATCATACCAAATATTAAAGATATGAACACTCATTGCTCATGTATGAGGGCATGTTGTAACTGCTTTTACTACTGAAAATGAAAGACTGAAAAAGTTCAGGAAAGAACTAGGCTCTTCTCTCTTTAAAATCTGCATGGAAATAAGTGGTTGGGAGATCCCAGTATTTGGCTTCTCCTGAATCAAGGAGGCATATAAAATAGAGAATCTGAAAGTAACCTGGACAGCTCGTTAGAAGAATGCCTCCAGCACTCCTGTGCTGCTCTGCCTCTGTAAAATCTTGCACTCATGCACAGCAAGTGCCTCAGAAAGCAGCATGTCAGTGGGATTATTGGGTAGGCAGAAACCTTGCCTGGGGAGAATTGTACCCTTTTTTATTCTTTTTAGAATGTGATGTGCAGGGCTTACAAAAAATAGACCTGAAGAAAGCAGAGATGCTAACCTGCAAAAATGTGAAAGAAAATAAAAGGTGTTCTGGGAGCCAGCACAAAACACAGAATGAGCAGAAGATTTCTTATTCGTATACACGAACATGGCTACATTTCACTTCCTTCACACACAACTATTCCACTTCTCTCTGTACTCCTACTTAACAGGCAGACAGTCTCCTGGGAATCTTCCCTCCAGGAGCTTGTAAGGGACATTATAAGTTTTCTGACCTTTACACTTCTCTGCTGCAGGGTCTCACGTCACAATTACCAGATCTTTAGTCAAGGACTGGAGGCTGCCAGTCAGAGCTAGTTAATACCACTCCATCCAGCCAGGCCAACATGGAATACTAACAAAAGTTTAATTTGCAGGCCTAACACAGACATCAGGGCAAAGCCAAAGACTGTTTCCAATACAACATGGCATAACATATCAAACTGTTGTCCCAAGTTCAAATTTTACATCTGATTTTTGTATTTGAATACAATTTAGTAAGAGTTATCAATTTGTGAAGGTTTAATAAGAACTGACGACAATATCTTTCAGGTCAAAATTTAAATATATTTAGGACAAGGAGCAATTTTCATTTTGATACTTTGCAAATACTTAATTTCTTGTGACTGAAATCTGACTTGCTTAGTCTATTTGTTTGCCTACATGAATGCATCTATGAAAAATCCAGTATATTACCTATAATAACTTCCAGCTACAGTTAAGGTCAAACAGTTTGTCATTACAGCAGTAGATGGGGAAAGGGAGTTGGAAGGAGACAGATAATTAGCCTTTCTCCCCTCCTATTCTGTCCTTCCAATTTGCATCTTTTTCTTCCTTGGATCTCCCCCCCTGCATCTCTCCCTGGCAGTCAGCCTCACCATGTGAGCTCTCCTGATGTGGCATAGGGAGAAGCTCCAGGACTGAATGTGTTCACGTCGGGGTCATGTCCTTCCCTTTTCACCATTACAAGCATTTTGAACAGATGCTCATAATATTTAAATAGTATTTCTTATAATTATAAAAAATTTCCATATTTTTCCTTTGGAAAAAAACATATTTGGATTAAAAGTAAGGTTTTGTTATTTCAAAATTTGTCAAATGAAAAAGGAAAGAAGTCCATTCAGATACATCTACTCCTGTTGTATGCAAAATTGTCTATCTTTTGCCTCACTATTTCTCTTTTGCCATTGTAAGAAAGGTCCTGCCTTGAACCATTGACTTTGGCCCAACAGGTTGATTAATCCATTGCTGTTGTGTGTACAATTAGGCAAATGTTAGTTGGAGGTAGTAGTTACCTTGCCAGATAGGTATGTGCCAAAAAGTGGAGTTCAATGTCCCCTCTCCATTCCGAGTGTCCTTATAGATGCCTAAAGAACTGAGACAAGGAAGCAGCTATCAGGGTAGATTTATACTGCATAGGTAAACAAAACTTGCCCTTCCCACACACACATCCAAAAAAAAAAAAAAAAGGAAAACCAAACTTGCAGGCACCAGAACCTGCAAGTTAGGGCTTGAACCTAAAAATTAGATACAAACAGTTTAAGCCTTCATGCTATAGGTTTTCCTCACAGTAACTGTAACCTCCAATGAACTGAGTTTTGATTACCCATGACCCTTCCTGGGAATCTCTGGGTCAGAAGACTGGAGGAAAACAGAAAATGCTACTTGATGAAAATTCAGAGATAGTGGATGTTGTATAAAGCTACAGTTGATATCTATTGACATATTGGTGTTTGGAAGCTTTGCAAAGATTAGGCCATACCTGGCCCTTGAGCCTGTGGCAACATCAATGGATGTTCCACAAAGATTCCTGCCTTTAGCATTGTCATCCTTTATCTTAGTAAACATCAAAATCTGAGCACAAAAGACTGAAAATGAGCTATTGATTTTCCAGTATTGTCTTAACCTGCAGCTTAATTGAAGGTCAGTATATGTATTCCGGTCAAAGACAGACTTTTGCGATTCATTGTGGATGTCTGACACAAAACTCCCCTCAAGAGGGAGAGCACAGATACTCTTTAGGCAGTCCACAAAAGAAGAATACACAACCCAACGTTTTCAAACATTCTCTAAGGAAAATTGAGGCATGGAGAAGACAAACTGCAAAGTAATTGGATTAGATGTCAAAAGCTTTCCAGAAAAGAAGGGGGAAGAGGCAGAGAGAAAGAGAGAGAGGGAGGGACAGAAAGAAGGAGAGAGAAAGGGTCAGAAAGAGATGGATGTGAGTTTGTCATTATAAGACAACAAATAAATTGTCTCTTTAGAGGAAATAGGTGACCGCCTCTCTCCCTCTGTTGTTCTGTCTCTCACTGAGGGATGTGAAACTGCAAATTCTCCTTTTCCTAACACCGTAAAATAGCAGCTTTTGTGAATAAAATTAGCTTGTTTTATTAGAAGGCAAATGTAGCATGACAGTAAAACAGAAGTTGTCAGATAATAGATAGGAAAGAAAATCCACATCTTTCTCTTATTTTCTGTTATTGCTGTTGCTTTGTTATCCTTCACCATCCTCCTCTCATGAAGTATCAGATTTTGCCATTTCATATCTGTCATTCAAGAAAGTTGTAAAGATTATTTCTCAAAAAAAAGAAAAAGAAAAAAAAAGAAAAAAAAAAAGAAAAACAAAGAAAAACAAGAGAGTAGATATTTCTATTTCCAAGACTTTCCAAATCATTTATGAAGCTTGTACTTTTCCTCTGTCATTAATCTACTTTAGGTCTCTTTCTCTTCCACATTAAACGAATTCATTTTCTCCTATATATGTCAATCAACACCATCATATACTACTCTTGCTTCCACTCTAATAATTGAAAATCTGAAGAGATGAGCAAAGGAAAAAGCTTTATGGTTATTTAGCTTGACATTGCAGTGAAGCATCTCAGATGGTGATAGTCAACCTAAAATGTTTTGGTAAAATCAGATAGTCCTGTAAAAACCCTTCATTTCTGTCAGTATAAGACTTTCTGAATAAGCTTTAGACTGTTGTTGGAGGATGACTTGCATGATCACAAGGATACTGACCAAAACCAACATTAAGTTATTTGTATTTAATTCACAAGATTTTTGCAGCTGGGAGAGCATAAGGATACCTGTCCTGACTAAAACTTTTAAACATGGACTACCTGGTGGTGGATGAAGTGACTGTATTTATTTAACTGTTATTTGCTCCAGAATTAATCTATGCAAGAACATATAAAGCTGGTAGCTAGTAACTGTTCATATTTGAACTTTCAAACCTTTTGTGTTAGGGTTTAAAAAAATTAAGATGAAAAAATTAAGATAAAAGTAAACCTAATCACAGCCACTGAGTAACATCTCAAAAATCCTAGTGGTCTAAAAGTGTTCCCTAGGCAAACTGAGTTCTCAAGTCCTGGAAGGACATAAGGATTCATAATTTTAAAAAGTACTAAATATCTTCAGACAGCAGCGTCCTATGGCCATACAGACAAAAAATAAAAGGCAGATGTTTTATTCAGCAAGCAAGAATTTGTTTTTCATATCATGATTTTATTAAAGTCACACTTTTCATTTGACCTCCAACCATCTTTGGATCTTTCCTGGCTCAGCTCTTTGAACAAAGATTGAATGGATGGCACTGTACATCTTTCATAATGTGATTATCATATTGAGTTTGTCATTGCAGATTCTGATACCGAATTCTTGCCATCATTTATGATAGCTAGCATATGTTTTTGAATGCTTATTAACTAATAAATCTGTTCCTTATTTTAAAAAATGTATGCACTGGTCTTTCATTAGAAGGGCTCCAAGTATGTGGATTTGTATCCAAATACAGAGCTAGATCTATGACATGCATCAGGATTCTGGGGTTTCTAGCACATAATCTTGTGCTCAGACTACTGCCATAAAGCATGCACAACGATGTGGAACAGCACAAAAGCTACAGTAGAAGGTGTATGAGATTGGAGCATTACTCACAAACAGCAAAACTTATGAGTGAGCTCTGGTGAGCATCCTAAATGACTGCTAGTAGAACCTTTTGTATGGCATCTTCATGTACACTACGCATCTTCATACTACAAGAAAATATTTTATGACCATTTGAAATAATTTAAATATCTTAGCATTCTGTACCTATAAACGCAAAAGATAATTACCACAAATCGCTGAATGAATACAAGGGATCATGAAAAGGTTTCAAGATATTCTCTTACGGAATAACAAAAAGAATTTCAGCTGTATGTAAACAACTGAAAAGGATAAGGTTCCATTTCTGTAACTCAAACCAGGAAGTACAGTGGGATGCAGCTGAGGAAATCTAAAATACCTCAAAGAGGTGTCTGAAGTACAAATAGGGAACTATTAATACTTCTGTAAAATATGGTAAAATGAAGTTGTTCTGGAACAGGGGGTTCAGGAAAACAGAGTCTGCTAAATGAGTGAGGATTAGAAATTCTTGACTTGTTCATCCCAGAAAAATAAAGGCTTCACAAAGGTAGGGTTCCTACAAGTTCAGGAGGGTGATAGACACCAGAGAAATAAACACCAGAAGAATTAGCATGTTGGAAGAAGAGCAAGTGGATATAAACCAGCAATGAATAAGTCTTCTAAGACATTAGAAGGTTCCCAAGTAGTAGGAGAGGGAGTTCTTCAGTAACTTCGTAATAGTTTATGCATTTATAATTTTTTTTTAGTCTAGACTTTCCAATGATCCTTTCTAGTCGATATGCTCTTACATTAGAAATCCACTAAAATGAAAAAATGGTAGCAGTACTACAAAAAACCCAATTATCAAAGACTAACTGACAGTGATTTAATGAAACCGAAAATAACCCAAAATGCTTTGTTTCTCACAAAGTTTGGAAAATATTTTATGAGCATAAAAAGAGGAAAATGTCTTCTAAAAAAACCGCCCAAGCAACACAGGCAATTATTTTGATACTGATGTGATTAAAACAAAACAAAACAAAACAAAAAACCCCAACCCCACCCCCACCCCCTTTTGGATACTGTTGAATTAGTTGTGTATGTTCAAAACAGAAAAGAGAATCTAAGTTTCTCCCGGCTTTCTCTGAAAGTCTCAAAAGCCTTATTAACATGAGAAAAGTTATCAATGCACAGAGAGAATGGAAGTCATCATGAAATTCCTAGATTTTGCTGTTGTGCCTCTACATAAATATATAGAGGGAAAAGAAAGTACCTGCCTCTATTTCTGGAGGAGGGGGAAATGAAGGTAATATTTTAACTGGGAAAGGTAGACCTTAGGCAACTCAGAATCTATGAATCTCTTCACTTGTAGCATTTCCATCATCTCCAGACAGACACATTTTTCCTACCTTAATGGCTATTTACTTTCTTTTTCATTTTTGTTTGATAATTCTTTATATGTCACACACACCATACACAATTATGAAAACAAAAAAGACAAACATAGGCTTTGAATGTGTTTATCTGTATGTTTTACCCTATACAGCACATCTATTGCTTTAACAGTTATCATGCTTGTTCATTTATTATTTTTGTTTCTAAATGAGTTCTAGTAGAGGTGTTTTTTTAAATATTAAGGTCCACATTCTGCTGCCAGGAAGGGGAAGAAATAAATTACTAGAACTCATTCATTTTTGCTGTGTTTATGTCATCTATTTCTTTGTTGGTTTTGTTCATGTAAGGTAGCTGCCCATACTGGATACAACATTCTGGCCTGTTTCTTTATGCTTTCTCATTCCAGAGAAGGGAAATGTTTCTCTTACTTTTAGTTTAGTTTACCTTATTTTTAAATGAGTGTGTTACTTCAAAGAGCATTTCCAGTCCAGCATACTGGAGTAGATGATAACAGGGTTTGTCAGCCAGTCTTGAGAAAAGAGCATTGTATAATAAGATTATTTGATTTCAGACCATGTCTCAAAAATAGTATATACAATACCTGATATCCATAAGATCCATAGCTTCAAGGATCAAAACTGAGCCATGGGAAAAGTCCTTTCTTTTAAGCAGCAGTTTACACTGAGCACAGAGATGCATGGAAAAAAAGAACATTTCAGAGAGGAGGATACAAATGATGTAAAAACATTTCAAATCAGTTTGGAAATGTTTTCATGCTTCTTAAATGATTGTCTGTGGTCTGAATTATTCCTGTAGCTATGACAGCTGTGAGTCATACTCCTTGGCAAATCACAGCCAACTTCTTTAGACAAAGTTAACTAATGCTACAGAAACAAAGCAAACTGAGAACAAAAACCTTCCTGAACACCTGAACACCTCCACAGCTAAAGAAACATGAAGTTCTACATGACACCGTA
>NW_009207284.1:0-15296 GCF_000690835.1 Fulmarus glacialis | reverse complement strand
GGAATTCAATGCAAATATAAATAGAATACTTCATCTCATGATACTCTCCTGATCATTCTTCTGGGATTTCTTATTGCTCCTTTTGAAAACGTTTTTTTTTTCCTCTGGTCCAAATTGTGAATTGTGATTACTACAGACAGCAGTATAAATTGGCCCTGCAGTGGAGACTTAGTTGCACATCTTTCTGATTATATTTATAACCCACCACTACCTGTATATTTTGGATCTAATACAATGTATTAGATCTCACTACAGCAAGATTCTCTTTGTAGACTTCAGTCACATACGAGATTTCCTGTATTCTTTTTCCAGGCTCACAACTCTTTACAGTAATTTGTGACAGTAGGATTAACCCATAGCGTGTATTTTCTAAATTATCATAATTACCAGTGTTTTTCTGCTGTCCAGAGAGCCCTTTTGCCTCCTTTTTTATTGCATTATGTAAACTAAAGATTAAATGGCCACACCTCAAGTCAAGCACTCTATTATTGAATTCAGAATAACTAGTTTATGTATTTTTAAGGAAGACTGAAAAACACAGAGAACTGACTTGTAAACTAAACAACAAAACTGAGACGCTTAAAAACATAAAAACGTATTTATCTTTTCAAGTAAAATACAGCTGATATACAGAAAGCAAGCTTTTCTCCAAGAGGTGGACTTTAATGTATAAACGTACACATTCTCATACAAAGGCTCAAACTCAGAGTTACAAAATGACAACCAGAATGCAATCAGTAGCTAGAGAATATGATCTAATGAAGAACCAAAGCACTAACTTTTTGTCCTACCAAATCTTACACCACCATTCTGTTCCAGCATTATAAAAATTCTGCTGATATGCCATACCTTCACAGCGGGAGTCTGTTTTTTTCTTTTTAATTACTAGGAAGCTGGAAAAGACTTGACTTCCCAAGAGAAAAAGGACTTGAAACTCAGCCAGCCGTCTACAAGTGATCCTACAAGACAGTACAAGCTACATTTCTATACCATGATCAAAAGCCTAAAACAAATGACTGAGAATGCACTGAATTTAGAAGTTCCTACTTCCTCTTTTAGACACCGATACAAAAATCATAGATGCTATATTTTGCCTCTAAGTATCTCTGCAAAAATTTATAAATTATATAAATTTAAACTAACATTCTCATCTCATCTTTTATATCAATTTTTTTTGTTGTTAATCTTTTTTAATTACATTTATACAAGATAGCTTTTACTTTTATACTTTTTTTTTTACTTTGAAACATTTTCAGGTTATGCTCAGGATTTATTTATTTTCTCTTTCATCACTCCTCTTTGACTTTCCCTTTTCTAACTCCTAACTTCATACAACTTTGTATCTACCACATATTCTTAAGTTCAGGCTTTTTGCTCAAGCTTTCCAGGATACTTTTCTGCACCATTGCCTTCAGCATGGGCTTGGTTTTGCCCGGTTGAATTTATTAGGGGTGTTTTATAAACAACTAAGTATAAGCACATAAGAATACTGGATTTGAGAAAGAAATCCTAGCCTGACAAATTTAGGTAGGGATTTCTCAAATCATGAGCAGTTGGGGTTTGGCCACACATAACAGTCTGGTCTCCCTTCACAGCTGTACCAATAGGAGAGTCAGATAAGCTAAATGGAAAGAATGGTGAATGTCTGGTACCTCATACTGCTTTTTTAGCACAATTTTTAAAAAGCACATAGTTGTAATATTTGAAGCAAATATTGTTTCAAAGTAAAAATAAAAAAATATTCTGTCTAGATAAGACCCTTAATGAAACACAAATACATGTTTTTTTAAGGGGAAAATTTCTCTTAACAGTAAATAAATTTGAGTGAACTGCTGCACAGAGTAACAGTAGTTTATTGCCCCTAACTCTAACAGCACTCAAGGGGGGGGTGGTGGTGGTGGACATGGAGAGAAGGGGAGGATTTTATTTTATTATTATTTATTTATACAGACTCATACCTTGAAACATTTGTTATAGTAAATATCAAGAATGCTCTCATACAGGGATATACTTAACTCCTGTAGGTTTTGGTGCCTGCTTTCTGGGTTGAGGGGATAAAACTTGGCATTAGTAGTTCTAAAAGGAAAAAAAAATCTTTTTACTTGAAGAAAGAATAGTTGAGAAATCAGACAATAGAGATTTCATCTTAGCTCATACGTGCAAAGCTTTGGATTTTTCATCATCTGTAGGTGTTTTGGAGCAAGTTCACTCTCTGTACAATCTCTCAGTCTCTCCCACTAAGCCCCAGCAACCTCCTGTTGCACAAACAGGACAGAAAATACTGCTGTGTTAGTTCATCAGATTGTCTGTGCTTTTTAACTCTTCCTAAGGGATGTCTGTGTGTTTGATATCTCCTCTCTTCTGCTCTGTTGATTAAAGTCTGTGTCATATGAGTATCACCTATTTCACTTTATTACCCAAGGGTAGTTCACTATTTCTAAACTAAGATCTTCAGAAAGATTTTGGTATAAAAACCTCCTATGGGTTTCGTAAACAAATGTAAAAATGATTCTTGGTCTCAAAGCAAGAGTTTGTGTTGCCAACAAACACTTTACATCCAAACAGAATACGAAGTTCTGGATGAACTTCAAATTTCAAAGAATTCAGTATAGATAAATCCCTTGGAGTTCAGAAACATATACATTTTAGGGGAGCCAAGGCACTGAACATGAAAAAATGTTACATATATTCAATGTTGCATCTTCATATAGGGATTTTTTCTCAGCTTTTCTTTTCTCATAATTTGTGTCCATTTTACCTTTTTAGCCTGCTTCATTTGATTGTGGCCTTTTTATTTAACTGAGAGTTTTTTGTTGGGGTTTGTTTTTTTTTTTTTGGACAAATTTCCTTTGAAACAATTTGGATAATTCTATCATACAAATCAGCCTAGTTATGTTTCATACACTACTGAAACTCTGGAAGAAAAAAAATGAAATGTCTAATCTAGAAGAAACCTCAGTAAGATGCTGTAGCATGTTAAACTATAACCCTGCTAAAGCTTCCCTAGAAATATGACAGGCGTCAGCTAGTGAGGTGCAGTATTGGCAATAACTTCTTCTTATCCCCCCTGAATTGAGAAATACGAAAGGGAAAAAAAATGGAGAAATAGCCTTGAAATTCCACAGATTTCTTACACAAGATTCCTGGTGATGAGTGTTTTGCTGGTACAGATGTTCAATGAAATCAGCCCTTTTTCATGATATTTTAGCTAAATGAAAGATGAGATGTGGGTGGAGAAAAACCCTCAAAAGTCCACTGATCATTTCATTATCATTTTATCTCAGAGATTCAGAAATGCCAGAAGGAAGTTAAATACATTAAATGTAGTTCAGTTTTGTGATGCCAGTTGTACAATATGCAAAATCATAGGGGCTTCTACTACACAGCTAATGTATATTTTCCCTTTTATTCTGTTAACTATTTCTAAAGAACAAAAACCAGACCAATCTCTGAACCTGGGCGGAAAAAAAGTTAAAACTAGCTGTGAGAGACATTTTTTCCATATTGGAGAAGAAATTTCAGAAAGCAAGTACAGATTAGCTAATAACTATATAAATTAATTATTGCAGTGACTACTACTTATAGGATGTATTTCACTGACTGCTGCCTCAAAAATTTTAAAATATTATAATTAATTTTATCAAGATCTTTTCTCCAAACCAACAGTATATCAAGCTACAGTTTTAGGGGCTTATGGGTTTGAGGATTTTTTTTTTGTGTACTACCTAGAATATATTAAATGAAGAGTGTTTGTGTCGTAAATTGAAAGAGTGAAATTAGACAGGAGACATATGTGTACCAACAGAGTTCTTAGAAAAAGATCTTGATATAATATTTAGCTAAATGCTATGCACATCTGTGGTGGTGCGTTCCCCCCCCTCCCCTGGACCATTCTATGATCTCAGGAATTCCCATTAGGCCTTACCCTTTGTGTAATGAGTTGGGCAGTTAAGCATGCCTTGACCATACCAGGCACTCTTGCATGGCTAAGGTGGGGTGCAGCACTAACCGTACCAGGAACACCTGTTGCCTGACCAAGGTAGGGAATGAGAGCAGGAATAATTCATCATCCCTGACAGCCTTGAAACATTCCCTACCTGGATCGTAGCTCGATTGGAACAGTACCATTTTTACTGTTCTGGATTGTGGCCAGAATGGAAATTTACTGATGACTAAAGCCAATCATCCTGCGAACCTATAAACAGTGGTCATAAGTGAGACCCTTTGAGCTCTTCTGGACCACAGCGCGCTGCGCCCAGTATCTCCCTCTCAGCAGGATGCCACTCAGAGCACATGAACTCTCGAGTTTGCGATATTTGGAGGACCATCGCTGAAAGCTGATGACAGAACCTGGTCTGAAACACTTCTCGAGGCTCAACCAATCAGCCGTTGAGAAATGCCAAGACATTTGACGTGAACATTTCATGAGACTCGAGGAGAATTTTTAACAGATATACCTTTTGTACATTTGTGTGTGTGTGTATGTGTGTGTGAATTGATTTAGGTAACCGATAGCAAGTGTAATCTGTAGTCAAGTCACTGTGGTGATTGCAGTAAATTCTATTAACTCACTTCGTAAATGTTTAATCAATGATCAAGTGCTGCTAAAATCTTGTGATCCAGCTTAAAACTATGAATGTATTTTAGATTGTTGCTAGATACATCTAATCCCTTAGACATAAACCGTTGACCAAGTCTGGGACTAGGAGTGGATCCAGCCACACCTAAGCTCCATCAGGAGTTTAGAAAGCAAGGGGGTCTACTCTGAATCTTGTGACTCAATGGGAGGGTCTCCTTATCCTTTTGTATTAGACGTAAACAGTTATCCAAGTCTGAGACTAAGATTGGATCCAGCCACACTTAAGCTCCATCAGGAGTTTAGAAAGCAAGGGGGTCTTCTCTGAACCTCATGACTCAATGGGAGGGTCTCCTTTACCCTTTTTCATCCTCAGTCTCTGCATAAATCATTCTAGCTCGATTCTAACTCGATTTTCCTTTGTATGTTTCATCTACGTAGTAAGTGATAGAGTGAACCTTGCCATCAAACTCTGTTAAGTCACACTTTTATAAATTTCTGTTAAAATCACTTTCTGCTAATACCTTTGACAGTGATTCTTTGAGTGGCCTCTAAACCACTCATTCATGACAGTATCAATCACATAAATACACATTTCTTGTGGAATTCAAAACAACCTTTCCACAAACATTAACCTTCTCATCTTTGCTGTATCTTCAGGTTCTTGTTCCCTAGTACCTTTACATCAGTAGAGAGGTCAAAATTATGGTTATGTTTTATGTTTTATTAAAATTGTAACATTTAAAATACATGTCCATAGATAACTTACACAGGGACTCCTCATAGGTGAATATATGAGTTAAAAACCTTAGTTATTTTTAAAATGCTCAGTGCTTTTCTGTGCATTATATCAATTTCTCCAAAGTTTATTATTTAATTACAAGTGGTTTCAGTCCTCCATATTCAGTCTTAAATAAATAAATAAGAAGCTGAAACATTATACTTTGAGCCAATGCAGTAACAGAACTAGATGCTTTTGTTCCCTCAGCCTATATTGTATCTTCATAGCTGATTTTCTCATTTTGCTATACAGGCATTACAAAGTGATCATAATCAACACTCACTTTCTGCCTAGGGTTTGATTTTTTTATTAATAAAGAATAAACAGTGTAAGTTCCAGCCTGTTGAAACTCTGCTTTTCAGGCACTTTGCCTTACAGGTTTTACTTAGTTCACACCAAAAAAATCTTTTTTTGAGAAAGCCAATTCCAAACTACTTAGGTAGGCAAGAGCCATCTCTCTGGTTAACTATTCCACCTTGACCTTTCTATATGTTATCATACCTGACCTCCAAAGTGGGTTATTTTTTAAAGACATGGTCAAGACCACTCCTTACACATAATATTCACTGAAAAAAAGATAGTCACCCCGCTTAACAGAGATTGTCCAGGCTGCAATGCTTTTAATGCCAGCCGTGAGGTATTAGCAATTTTGGGGCAAAGCTTTTGGGAGCATAGAGGAGGAACGTAAATATAATTAATGTTTAGAGATCAACACCGTTCCATGACTTTACATTCATTCTGCACTGAAATGCCAATGCCCTGCCCCTGCACACAGTTTATTACAACCCTTTTCCAGTATCAAAAACTTTCTGAAATTCATCTCTATGGTCTTCACGGTTGCACCCTAACCACTGCATAGTGTATCAGAAAAACGTATCACCCGCATTATTGGCACTTGTCTGGCATTCATCTCTAAAATGAATTTACACATTAGTATTATCCCAAAGCATGAAAAAAAACCCTTAAACTGATAAAAATAGGAAAAGAATTCTGTTATTCCCAGTTGATGTTGTCTCTGTTCAACATGTTCAGGGTAGGTAATTGTCCAGTACACAACCACATATCTGTATGACTACTATTACTGATAAAAGCCGTGTACAAGAAGGGATTCAATGTAAAGTTCACGGAATATCTCTATTTTTAGTGTTGATCTACCTATAAAATGTGATAGCTAAATGTTTACCATACCTATTTTTTAACACATTTATAAAATGCTTTGAGAAGTGCAAATAAAACTCATAAAATGAGGTCTTTTTATTTTACAGTTATCAGACAAATTCTGAGACCTATTTACCTCTTTTAGGTGGGGGAAGCTTTTTATTTAATCTTTGACTTTCATTGAGGAAAAGCCACTAATGGGAAAAAATATTTTCCCAAGTGCGCTAATCACAATTATCTGTAGGTATGAAGCTTTCTGACAGTTCTTGTGATTTAAAGCACACAGAATCTATTGACATTCCTCTGGCTTTTGGCAGCCATCAGACTTTCCTGAGCTTGTGCACAACTGTAACACCTGTGTTTAAAGCAACAGCCCTCCTTAAAGTCAGATGGATCCCTGCCCAGGCTGCTCCCTCGGCTGATTCACTGGAAGAGAAAGTGGAGGAGGAAAAGTACATCTGTTTTTCTTCATGGAGGATGTAGCCCTAGTCCCAGGTTTTATTCACATCTACCTATTACCTGTAAAGAGGTGAGAGAAAATATGTTTGGTATTACATGTTTTACCTAGTATGCAGTGGCAGAGAGGATTTTGGTAGCTCATGCATAAGGCCTACTCTTGTAACTGTGCTACACTGTGATTTGTGACACACTTTGCTTGCTCTCTGACTGGCTGAAATCCCACCTTCAACTCCTGTGTTCCCTTCCATAATCCCCCTTGAGGCTCCTTAACAGCTTATAGTATCAAAATTACCGAGGAAGAAACCAGCTGCTATTTCCTCCTCCTCCAGCACTTCTTAGTTCACTACACAGGAAAACGGGAAGAGTTATATATTAGAATATTAGTTCTAATATATAACAGCACATACACTGCTTATAGTTGCAAGTCTGCCCGTATCTGAAGCAGCATAACTCTCCCATCAAGCACAGGGAAGATATCCAAGGAAAGATAGCTCTTAAGTATGTTCTCAAGCCATCTGTGAACATTTTAAAGTGCGTTCCAAAGCACGCAGGAGACTATGGCATCATTTGGCGTGTAAGCAAAATGCATGGCACGTGGCTGGATCCAAATAAATTCCTTCTGTGGGGAGGTTAGTAGTTCTTTTGAGAACTACTACTTTTGAGAACCTTTCCAGAGCTGTGACTGATGACTATTAGACTGCATAACTCCATGCTTACAGATGATTATTTTGCTCCATTAATAGCCTCCTGTAGAAAGGCAAATCTTTTATGGGCTTTCTTAGAAGCAAAGCCAGCAGGGTCCATGCTGATGCTTTCCTCTTTCCATCTCCCATGTACGGAAATAATGCATTTGGAGTCAAAGAAAAAAACCCAAAGATACTACTGAACATACTCTTAAGACTAGAAACTTCTGTCTCAGTGAATTGCTTTCTTTTAGAAACTATGCCAAATTGATTTCTTCAAACAAAGGTTTGTTTTAAAGAAGGTCCTGTTATGTTCATTGAGAGTAAACTCTTATGGTAACAGCCTGTCTTTTGCAGTTAATTGCTGCTTGTCTCCTTGGATATCATAATTTGCATAATTGTGATTCTTTTCAATAAAAAGGGATTATATAATCTTGGAGAAGCAAACATCATAAAATTTAAATTTACATGAAATTAAAGGAATAAGTATTCCATGGTAACAGTGCTATTAACTTCCACCAAAGAATAAAGTCTTTAATATTATAAAGTCAACGTATTTATAGAAAATCACTTACACTATGCTGCTTCTCAAATGTCATGCAAAATTAAAACATCAGACCATACTTTGAAGCAATATTACTGAAATAAATATTAATGCCAACTTTAAATGCTTTTAATAAGGATATAAGGTTCTCCTGAGGTCAGTTTCACATTTCTGAATTGGAAAATTTGTGCCCCTTGTAAGTGCAAAATAAGCAATTGGATTGCAATTTTATAAATACAAGTAAATTTCAAAGTATATGCCATAGTAAGTTTTCCATGCCTTCCAGTAGACACATTTGCATAACCCATGGTTGCATAAATGAACTACAAGAAGTTGCAGTGAGACTCTGACGTTATAGCACTTTTTTCTGCCAGGGTAACAGGATCATTTATCCCTTCCTTTTTTTATGTATGGATTAATGAATTGTATTTGTTCTTTCTGCCACTAACATTTGAAATTGCTGAGAGCCCATGGCAGGCTAATCTAATTAAGAAAGTGCTTTGTAAGCTGAAGAACAAAACCAAATTAGTTCAAAGGTCTGACACTGAAGAGCTACCAACTCAAATTCTCTAATATTAAGTATCAGTGAATTCTTAAAGAATTCTTTCACAATATATTGTGGCACATTTAATACTCTAAGAATTTAAATTAGGCCAAATTCCAGCTTAAAAACACAGAACAACCATTCACACCTCCTTCCTACCTTGCTTAGCACCATCCAACTTCCCATAAAGTTCCTACTTTCTGTCAAGTCACCTATGTTTTTGATATCTTAAGAGAATTTACTTCTATTAAATCCCAACGATGACCTTGATTGTCATTCATATATGCAACCTCAAATGAGTCAGTATGGAGATCATAACTATGGAATGTAACTCAATACAACTATCTCTATTCTAGAAAGAACAGTCTCAAATTTTGAAGTAAGATGATGGAGACACAATTCAAAGCAGAATATAAAAAACTGATGAGAATGAGCACCTGTAACTTCTTTGAAGGTCAAAAAATTTGCTGCTCCAGCCTGATAACAAATACTTTTCCCTTAACCTTTATATAGTTAAACAGGCATGACAGAAAAACAAGCAAGCTAAATAATCTAGATGTCATCATGATCTGAGGATGAATGAGTATGAGTCTGTTGCCTCAGCACACCGTGCAGATCCTCAGCTTGGCACAGCCAGTGACAAGAATGCTTCCTAGAAAAAACTATTGGCCTTCTGGAATACTTTTTAGATAAAGACTGTTCAGAAAGGCAGATAAAATCACGTAGCCTGTGTCGCCCACCTTAGTGCTCAGAAAAGAGCAACTATATGTAAGAAGCAATATAGTTGGTTCCTCAAATGGCAAATGCTTTTAACCCTGCAAATCAGAATGTCCCTGCCTACCCTGCTCTGTCGTGTCTGCTGTGAGGAGTTGGGAAGCTATGAATCGATGTTCACAGCAATGTAAGCAATTTTGTCACAAGTCAGTGTACATATTGAAAAAGATATCCAGAACAATAAAAATAACTGTATTTATTTTAGGCATGGATCTTTGCTAGCGTAATTGGCTGGGAATATAGACAATGCAGAAAATCAGCCTGCATGTTCTTTGTATTTGCCTTTCTCATTGCAGCCAAATATGTTAAATGTTCCTGCTTAAAAATAAGCACCAAGGAAAAAATAGTAACTAAAGACTGGGTGGGGAGATCCTTTAATCATTCATTCAGGACAAAAAAAAAAACATTTCTAGTTCTACAACTGCAAAACATTGGAAGACTTCCTTTGCAAAGAAACACCTTTACAAAGTGCAGTAACACAAACCCAACAAACCAAATGAACAGTAATTCCATAAGTATCCTATCTTCAGTTAAGAATATGATGTGGTATAACAACTCAGTAAGAAACAGTTTCTCACTGAGACACAAATTCATATTTAACAAAACAAAATAAGGAGAAGGAAATAACAGGCACCTAGGTCTTGAGTTTCATCTTGAGGTAAGAAAACATTTACAAGCTTGGAAGAGTGACTTCAGATAAAAACCAACAAATGTATGTTATTCATTACATTGTATTGGACCCCTGGATGCAAAGTAACTTGCATTTATGAAGTAATAATATATAGTGTGTTGGAAGTGCTTGATGAAAGTTAAAGAACATGGTCATATATTCTGCAACTGTCCAAAAAAGTCTTGCAAGCTATGCTTTTGTTTAAAAAATTAGTAATACAGGAGATTCTGTACAAACCTTACATGGCATAAAGTACAGATAATATATATTTTGTACCTTAAAAAAAAGGGTGGGGGCAAATTTCTGGATTAACTTACTGATGTCACAATTACTCTATTAAATAGGAATTCTTTAAAAATAAATTGCTTAATTTTTAAAAGCCTTGGGATTTGTAAATATATACCTCATGGTTTTTTTTCTTTGTAACTAGAAAGAAAAACAACCCCCATCATTACAAACTGATTTGAAGTGTTTTTCCAAACTTCATCTCTAAATCTGAGGGGGAACAAATAAATGAACAAAACCCCCAGCCAGGCAAACAATGAACCAACAAAACCACATTCTCTGGTGAAGTACAGCTTCGTCTCTGTAGTAACCTGGTACAATCTGTGGCAGTGCTGGAAAAGAGACAAAAGAGGCAGGCTGGTCTGCTCCCAGAAGTGGAAGGACCAGAAATGGAAGAATTTCTTCTAGAAGCGAACGGACCATAAGAACTGAGATAAAGTTACACCTACACATACAATTGTGCACAGCACACTCGGCTCGACAGGAATGGCTGCAGTTTTCTCAAAGACATGATAGTGAAGTTAACATATTGGATTACTACCCAGGAAGTAAATTGTAATAAAGCCACTGGCAGCCAGAACTCAATGAGAACCCAGGTGTTCTAGTCTTATCTAGATATTCTCTAACAAAGTTGTTCTGGACAGACTGTCTTCCTTTTGAGTACAGATGGTTGAAATTAAAATAGCCATGACAGTTCATTAACATTTTGGGGACAGCTGCTTTCTGTTTGTCCTCTCTTTCTGGACTGATTTTGTCCTTTGCCAAGTACAGATCTGTACCTCACATAACCCTGACAGACACACTTCACAACTGGTTGCTGCTGGGAGTCGTTGCTCTACCAATGCATTGCTAAGTTATGTATCACTGTCTGCACTGCCTGGCTCAGACTAGGAGCTGCGGCACAGAAACAGTCATTAAAAAACACGCACAAAACCATGTGCCTTCAAAAGATGTGTATCAAAGTACTTACGCAAAACAGCTTCAGAAACTGTTACTGTACTATAGTAGAATACTACACTGTAGTGTAATAAATGATGAGATATATATATAATACAATACTATAAATTTCTGAGGACTTCAAATATTTTAATGGAATAATAGAATAAGACAACCACTGTTTACTTTGGTTGAGAAAGGACAGCATTTTTTTAAAGATAACACTTGCACAATCTGTAGAGAGAAGAAGCCTTCCAGGTCCCTCCTCTCACAGGGACTTAAGGTGAGAAATTATAGCATGTCATCTGAAAACCGCTAGATCTACTGTCCAAGAAAAACAGTAACAAAGGGCTACATTACAAAAACAGGGAGGGGAAAACAAAGAGAGACATCAAAACAGCTCCACATGCACAAATTATATTTAGTGGCATTTATTGTGAAAGTTGGCAGTTATGTTTCAGGTGATATAGTCCTCGGTGTTGACATAATGCTTGCTATCAGAGTATAACATGTGAAAAAAATATTTTCATGTCGTAAATGCAGAAAAAGCCATTTTGGCTGGTAGAATAAGTTTCTTTTCCTTGTAAAAAGGGAACCATTTTCTCTTAGCTGAAAAAAAGAATTTAGGTTTTAGAAGATCTTCCTAGGTATATCCATTTTTAAACATACTCAGAACAAATATGTCTGTTTGAGGAGCCATAATTTCCCTTCACATTTCTTTTTGTTTGATTTTTCGTTTAAATATTTTGTGGGGAGAAATTCTGATTAAGCTTTATAAAAACATACAGCTTAATACAAAACCTGAAGTTGAAGGAAGTTTTAACATTAAAAGAACCATCTTGTTTCACCTTCAAATAATTGTTTAGTGAGTATTCAGCCCAAACTAGACTCTATGATCAATTACTAACACTACCCAAACTAGTGTTAATATATGCGCCCCCATGCATTCCACTGTCTGTTACTATACAATGCACACCATATAAGACACTGTTTCAATGAATTATTCCAACCCATTTTTTCCTGAAAGAATTACTGTATAATCGGTATCAAAAACATACTAAGTATGAGTGCAGAAGCTACCAAAGTTCAGCTATTGCACCCTCAAGAACACACAAGCACTGGATCATGTTTCCTCCTACAAGGAAAAAAACCCAAAAAACCAAAAAAAAACCCCAAAAACCCACACACCACACACACCCCAAAACAAGAGAAGCAGGGCCATTTGTCTGGAAATTTAAACATCCATGGCATATCGCTATGCCTTAGTCCAGATTCACAAGCTTATGCAAAATATTAGCTGTACATTACACCCAATGTGTGATTTTAAGTCTGGATTAAGTAGCTATTAAGAGATAAGAATCAATGTAGAGTGTTCAAATGCACAGAAAGCCCATTAATACATGTAGTCACTACAGACTGCATAGTAGCTCTGTATCTTCCCAACTTCTAACAAGTTAAATGTAAGTTATTGCTGCCACCAACAGGATGTTCCTCAGTATATTTTATCTTAATATTTCTCAAAATTTGCCTTTCTATACAAATGTCTGTATGCTTGCATTCAGACGTAAGGCTACTACTGATGTAATACGAAATTCACAATCAACACTGAAAAAGCTGTACAGCAAATATTTCCATGTTCCCTAGTAAACCTGAGAAGTACATTGCCTTTCTTCCTTATGAAAACACCTTACATAAAACAGCCTACTGTCATAGGCTCAAGCCAATTGCTCTAAAAAAAACCAAACAAAAATCCCCACCCAAACAACACAGAGAAAGTAAAGAGAGCCTGTAAAATGGACGAAGGGTTCAATCTGGTGAGTACCATAAAAAGTAGCAATGATACCATCTGAATGTTTTACAGTAGCAACAGAGTCTATATGCAGATAATACAATTGTGGTACAACCATGTTTAGCATAAACTGATTGATTAGAAAGCAAAATTTGGGATGAAAAGCACTGCTGATACAGACAAGGGGCTCTTCCTTTTCATACTCTCCTGTTGACCTGGCCCTGGTCGGCATATATGTGTTCGCTTACAATGAGAGGAGAGCAGAGGAAGAAAAAGAGAGGGAACTCTCTCTGTGCCATTTCACACGGTAGATGGAGTGATGCTTTACAAGTGACACTGTCCAAGCTTTGGAGAACAACAGAGAACATAACTGAGGAGGTGTCCAGGAAGGCTGTACCGTGCAGATCTCACAAAAAAAAGGAAGATTAAAAAAAAAAAAAAAAATCATTACAGCTGCTATGAGACACTGATAAGCATCAGCGCTGGCCAGATGATAGCAAAATTATTGTCTGTTAGAACAAAGCTTTGACAAGTCTAGCAGATTTATAAACAAATCAATTCTAATCTGTTGAAAGGTCATCTTTCCATTAAGACTGAATAGGAATGAGATTAAATTACATGGTTGGCTACAGACATCTACAACAGGGCACCAAATAGCGAGGTTAGGAGCTGAGTTGCATAAAAAAATGCAGAGTGATACTCATGGCTTGGCTCATGAAACGCTCACATAAGGCTGGCTAGCCACATTTTGGTGAGGCTGAGTTTGAAACATATCTTTACGATGATTAAAGGGAAATATCTGACTAAAGAAATACTGTAATGACAGTTCACTCTATTCTTACACAATAAATATTTCTTTCCTCCTCCTCTATAAATTAGGTCCAGCTGCTGAAACCTGCAATGGCAAGATTCAACTGTAGTGGATCACCCTCTACTGTTTTTCTTCCCTGCAAATTTTGCTTGTTAAAGAACTTTAAAGAATTTCTGTTTTAAAAAATCTACAAGCTAGACACAGAAGCGAGGGATGCGTGTACTCAGCTATACTGGACATAGGGGAGGAGAAGGAGGAAAGGGACAGAACAGAAACTTTGCCATCAGCACCCAAAATCCTCACAAGAAAGATTATGCCCTACCTAAAAGGATAAATTATGAAGAGATACAAATTAGCATCTGGATTACTCAGTTCACTCTTCATGTCTCTGGAAAGTCAAACATGAACAGGTCCAATGCAAATCAGCTCTTTTTGCTTAGTTGATGGCTAAAGTGCAGCAGATGCTAGAGGATTTTTAAGCTGCAGAGACCACATGTAGAGGCTGATGCAGTACACTGCCCATATTGTATGCTAGCTTGATTTCAGCATTCCCTTTGAAGAAGGTAAAAAAGCAGTTTGCAAAGGACTGCGAGAAAATCATTTTTCTCCACTTCTGCTCCCAGAATATGTTTTAAGACTACCATTCTCTTTCTAAGATAAAGACAAAGAAAGCAGATAGATATTTTAAAAAATCACTAAAATAACTTATGCATTTTGTTGGGTTTTTAAAAATATGTTTCTCTAATGTCTGCTTTAAACCTGTCATTAAATACTTTAGCTTAATTAGCTTATACTGGCACCTATTGGTAGAAAATAATATTTACATGCTACATTATCAACTATTGCTCGCTCTTTAATCAGGACCAGAAATGTTGTTTATATTAATTATTGGTTTGCACCCTTCCCACTTCATTAGGAGAATATTTTCCATTGTTTTAATTTCCTACAGTAATTTGGTACTGAGAATAGTAAGGGGGAAAGCCTGTTCTAATTCAGGAAAGTTAATTTTTCTTTCTTTTTTTTTTTTTTTTTAAATGAAGTGTTCTTAGAAGTTTCTTAACTGATTTATGCTTGTACTCAGAATATCTGCAGAGTACACTCAACCAGTGGGATAAGACAGAAATCAATGATAAAAATAGAGGTTTTAAATGGAAGCATAGCATGCCTGAATCTTAGCAAGCAAATCTACAGCAACTGCAGAAGAGATAATTGACAATTATCCTTTGAATGGTAATTAACTAGAATAGTAATGCTAAAAAGAATAATCTAAAACAAAATTAATAAAC
>NW_009207283.1:29650-74780 GCF_000690835.1 Fulmarus glacialis | reverse complement strand
TTTTTTTTTTGCTTTATCTTGCTCCGTGGTTTGTTACTAACACCTCAAGTTGAAGGTGCAATGCGACATATTATGCTCGGTTTGAATACCCCTTTGCACACCCAACAGAATAGGGCAGAGATCTCTTTCGAATGAGGATACATGTCAGCATCTTCAGCTGTAAGAACATGTCACTGTAGTGTCTGTCTCGAATATCTCTATCAAAAGGTAGAGCAAATAGGACTAAGTAACTTCCAAATCGCTGAAAGATCAGAGCAATCAACTGTTCTGAACAATACTTGCTTCAGCGTCATACACAGGAAATACGATGCTATCTTAGCGTTCGTTCTGACAAACGCTAAATAATCAAGTAGAAATCTGACAGAAGGCTGTCCTGCTTCTCCTTTGCTGCTTCAGTTCTGACAAATTTGATATATAGGCTTTGTTGCTTGCTCTGTACTTGGTTCACTGCCATGCAAAGTCTCTTCTGCCACTAAGCACCAAATAGCTTAGTCAGAGGAGGTGACCAGCCACTTCCCCTATGGCTAAGCTTTTTCATTCATACTGCAAAACAAGCTGGTTGGTGGGTGCCTCTTCTTTTTATATAGAACCCCTCAAATTCCTGTAAGGTATTTCAAATTTAAGATTCACTGCATCATAGCTTGCTTCTCAGTTAGCTGGTTCCTTCAGTTTGGAGGAGGGGTGCATCTTATGTGACTTTCCTTTGTATCTTGGGACTGACTGTGCTGCATTACTCTGTCCTTTCAAGTTTTTCTTTATCTCTTTGCAAAGGACTATGTGCAAATGCTTTGGTCTCAGAAAAGTTTGGCATAGAGGACTTTCCAGTGAAATGCTTTTACAATATTCTAATGACAGCTTTGATTTGGCCGTGTTTGGAAGGATTTAAAAATAATTTGGAGCTAAGGGGATTCAAACAGTCTTGTAAAGCAAGTGATTTCATTGGTCTGCCATTCCCTTAGAGAAAGATGGGTTATTAGCTGCATTAATGTGGATGTATCTGTTTTCACAACAAGCCTGAGCAAGAACAGTTAGCTGCTCTTACTGCTCCTAGTGTTCTGGAGATGTGCAGTTGGGGGTGAGGTCTCTGCATGCAGGAACATTGAAGGAGCCCCAGGCTTTGATCAAAGTTGAATTAATGCCTGCAAATCCTATGCTGCTGTTCCTTAGCATATGGAAAAAACCTGAAAACATAGCAAAAAGCAACCCTACACAGCAGGTCTGAATAAGAGCTAAGCTCTCAAGTTGACTTTTGAATGCTTCTTGCAGAAGGTTGCTTTGCAGACTCCCTGCCTCTGGTTAGTCTAGTAAGTTTTACCGTTTGCTTTCGTAAGTTATATTTGCACGTATGTTGACTTACACAGGAGATGTACTCAGCATCTGGCTACTTCTCTTCCTACTACTCATTTGTGTTTCTCAGTTTTGACCTCCAGCTCCAGGAGGACTAATAGTTTGGCTTATCTGTATGGCTGCATAAAGATAGTCCATAACATCTCTGTTTGTAGAGGAGGTTTAAAGGATCTAAATACTGAAACTGCAAATCATGTAAGGAAATTGCTCCTGCCTGCTTGATACAAGAAGTCAGTTTCCACCATGAGCATTATAAATGTTGAAGCTAATGCAGGGTACCTCCCCAACAGCCTCTGCAGTCTTGTAGAATTACTGAAAAAGTTAAGCTGAGAGAGAACCCTAGAAGTCATCTGGTCCAACCCCATGCTCAGAGCAAGGCCAATTTCCAAGTTGGATCATTTTCTAAGTTAGATTGGATTGTTCAGGGTCTTGTTTTTGTTACAGTGGGACAATAGTTCTTGACAAAGATAACTTGGAAAGTACTGGAACTTGAGAAGTATTGTGTAGGTGCCTGGAAGTTCTTAACCTCATCTTCTGGAGTGCAGAAACAGGGAGAAAGTAAAAGAGCTAGTCAAGTATAATGATTAA
Source organism: Fulmarus glacialis (assembly GCF_000690835.1). Classification (NCBI taxonomy): domain Eukaryota; kingdom Metazoa; phylum Chordata; class Aves; order Procellariiformes; family Procellariidae; genus Fulmarus; species Fulmarus glacialis. Next base: position 72,845 of record NW_009207283.1, on the reverse strand, counting down.
AAACTATCAAAAGCAAACCCTTTTTTTAAGGAACACTTAATATGAGTCCAGTTACTTGTGAGTACAGCTGTCTTACCTGTTGTGTTTGCTGGTACAGTTGATCTATGCAGGGTGTCTCTGGTTATGTCCAGGCAGTATTCTAAAATCACTTGCCCACACGAAGCTAGCATAGGCCAGAAGATGATGTTAAGCTGCGGGAGTCCTGGGGCAGTATGTTACTGATGCGTTGATAGCTGCTTCTTAGCAATGCTTATAGCACTGTTTCAGAACATGCAGCCCTGTAGCAAACTGGGAATAGCTTGACTCCGTAGCAGTCACTGGAAGTCTAAGGCTTTATTCTATTCTTTAAATTGTGACTCTGTCTCTCTGTAGAACTGTAAAGACAGCTACAGCCTTTAACTCAAGTCCACCAGATACAAATTATGTTCAGGTAGCTGTAACTTTTTTTTTTAATAGACTTTGTGAGAACACCCTGAAAGATTAAAGAAGAAATACTCTGGAGTGGAAGGGGTTATTAAGTGTTTTCTTATATTTAAAAAAAAAAAATCTGTTTTGGTTTTTTTCTTTAGTTTAGTCAGGCCTTCTGAGAAAGGCTACATGATGCAGAATGTTATTTATTTTTGCATCTGAAACAGTCTAAGTGATACCCTCTAAAGTGATACCCTGTACTATGGCTGGTTTTTGACTGCTTGGTCTCATGGTGTCTGCCTGATCTATAGAACGTCCAGCTATCATCTACCCTTAATTCTGTGCATTGTAAGGGTGGTATGTGATGGACCTGTATTTAAAAGGAAGACACGTTAATAGATCTTACTTGACCACTGGGATTCCTGGGCATTTAGCAACATCTTCATGCATGCATCTAGGTCTCAAGTGATAACTGAAGTTTATCAGGCATTCTTTTCAAATAGCCCAATTTCAGACAATGTATCTGAAGAGGTGTATGAGTGTGAACTCAAGACTGTGCATTTAATTGCAGCCTTTAATGAACTAGATCAGCTTGGTTGCATGTTTGAGAGCTTTGATGGTTTGCTGCCACTGTAAAGTTTTGCTCCCATCTGTGTGTTCCTGCCTTGCACTGCCTCGGATAGTCCAACTCAATGGTGCATCAGTTCTGTTCTGCTAGCTCAGCAGAAAACTGGGTTAATGGCATGTGCACGTATGGCTTGATGAGGGATAAATCTCACCAAGGGGTTCAGTAGCAGAGCTACTGCAAAGGATAAAGCAGGAGTGCCTGGGAGCGAGGCATAAGAAGGGGTTCAATAGCTTGGCCCATCTTGTCCAATTGTACCCAAAAAGCCATCTTGCCCTTCCCTCTTCCTGTAATCTGTGCCAGTAGCGGTGCCTCTGTGTAAATGTAGTGAATGGGACCAATGAAATGGTTCTGCTGGAAAAAATAACAGATGAGTTATTCTCAGCCTGACTCATTCTTTGGTCCTGCTTGTGGTGTAGTCATGGAGTGCTAATAGGAACCCAAAGAAGGCAGCGGGAGGGTGCAGGCCGTTTGGGATGGTTTGCCGTGGTGGTGGCACCACACCCTGCATGTGCTGGCACTGCGCTCTGCGGCTCCCCGAGCAGCTCCGCGCCCGTTTGGGAGCCTTCTGGGACACGGGGCTTTGTGTATCCTGGTGTTGTAGCTACTCTCCTCTATATTAGGAAAGCTCAAGTGCTTGAACTAGATGGAGCTTAAAATAACAAAAGGTACTTCAGCAATCTCAAGCTGGTCTCTTATAAACTATGTACAGTCCCAACAGAGCTATTTAAAACCTAAAATAGGTTGCTGGCGAGGGAGGCAAATGTGGGTGGGGAACCTGAATATTAAAAAGAAGTGTAGAACTGAGCTATTTCAGGGAAATCCTGCATTTTAGGGAACCATGACCTAAACAGATATGAAAAGGCAGCCAGCCTAAATGAGACCCTGTTCTGAAAGGAAGTTGCAGGATTTTTCTAGCACACTGGAAATGATAAAACTGAAAATCACAGGATGATGAAACAGCTTTACCTCACACTTGACTATGCCTGCAGTTATATTTGGAGGGATGGCTCATAGTCTGGGCAGTCAGATCCCACAGTAAGGCTGTGTTCTAGCTCCTAGAAGTCTGGCTATTGTTCAGATAGTCAGTGAGAGCTGTGAGCTGGCCAAGAACTTGACGTGCCACACCCAGGCAGTGCTTTGGATGTCTGAGCAGGGAAACAGGCAGCCCTGTGTTCAGCTGCCCCTCTCGTTACCTGTGGGCTGAAATGCTAGGTGTCTTGGTTGAAGAACAGAGAAACATGTGAAACAGATAAGCACACTTCTGACTTGTTCATCCAAACATGTGAATCCTTTGGAAGGAAGAGCTCAGTCACAGCAGTTATCTTCATTCTGTCTTCCCTGTGGAAAGTCTCTTGAATGGTAAGCAGAGCATCTGAGCATAGCTTTTTTTATTTGCCCTCAATTCCAAGCTACCTCTAAAACAATTCTTAACTGCAGGTGAACTGAGAGACCTTTACATAGGGAATGAGTATCTAGTCTATTAGCTCATGAACCTCAAGTACCTACTGTGTATGCGGTGCCTCCATGCAGCTCACACCTGTCTTGTTAGCATCCTGCCTGGGTCTTGTTTTGAGCCCCTTCCAGCAAAATAGCTGCTTGTAATTTTGGCAGACATCCACGGATGCTAGGTTTGGAAAGATCATTGGCTGCCTGGAAATTGGCTACCAGGCTTGTCTGCTTAACCCCTTGAACTGGGTCTTTGCAGCTGTTAAACAGTACTGGGAAATGCCCTGCCTTTGGAATGAAGCTTGGGAGGGAAGAACTAGACTAAGGCAAGTTTAGGGGTGGGGGAAAAGCTGCCCTCTAAGAGTCTTCTCAGAAAACCTGAAATGCTTCCAGTGGTGGTGGGGAGTGTTGGAACTGTTTTTCTGCTTAAGGTACTGCAGGAGCAGCCAGGATCGTAACACTAGTGTGTGGTGTACAGTTTGGGGGGGAGGGGGGCAGAAGGGAGGCACAAAATACTTGTTTGTAAGCTGTGAATAGGATTGCCTAGGAGGGGCACACAAGAGCTGCGAGGAAGGTCACCTGTACCGCTGCTGGCGTTTCAAACATGCCCACTGCCCCGCTGACTGCCTTTAAGTTGAAGAGCTTTAGCTAGGGATATGGGTAAGCTCAGACATGTGAAGTACAACTACCAACCCTGCTATTAGGGTGCAGAGGCCATACTAGGCATATACTATTTCTCCAGAGAATAGCACCTTCTAACAGGCACAAAACAAATGGGTGTTTACAAATAAAAAACCCCCAAAACAAACCCTAAAGCTACCCTGAGTGTAGAAGTTGAATGATGGCAACTGCATATGGATAGATTTTGCTTCGAGTTTTACCGCCTGATCCAGATGTTGTGGAAAAGTGGTCAGGGTTTTGCCCCACGATTTTTTAAAATCTTCTGGGTTTTGACTAGTAAAGGATGTTCTAAGTAGCTCGAACAGGTACAAAAATAGTTATTCTAAGGGCCTCTTCAAACTAGCTCTAAAGAAATAGCAAATGGCAACGTTAATGGCTTGGAACAGCTACAGGAAAGCAGAGGGAGGTGCGTGAGGAATCTATTTATGAGAAAGGAAATGGCAAAAATAGAGGAATTGATCCATTGCACAAGGTTGTGAGTAAGTTGTGTAAGTAAGTGGAGTACAAGTATCTGGACTTGACTGTAAATGTGGGGATCCACCCACGGCTTCTTTTACTGGCTTAGTACTCTCATCTTCCAACTCCTTTTGTCAAACTGAAACTTGTTTGCCCTCTGGACAGGGTGGCAAGCTGCTAGCAGCCATGGTGTTGAAACACCACTGTAAGATGTGACTACTTACTATCTGCTTGGCTGTAAAGGGGGGAATTATGTTCAAGTAACTTTAATTTGGAAATATGTCATTAATGATTTTGGAAGCCATGCTGTGTAGGGGGTAGGGGAATTCCCTGTGGGGTTTTTTTATTGTTTTGAATGAATAACTTTTGTAGTAATCTTATAAAGTAGAATTTTTATTCCTGAAAAAGTTGCCTGCCCAAACCAGATCACTAATTAAATTGGGTAAATGATGCCTCCACAGTTCTAAAATGCCGAGTTCTCCATCCTATTAAGAAGCATTGGCATAGCCCTGGCTTTGCATGGAATTCTTGCATTACTAGTGTGTGCTCGCTAGTACTAATTGAAGGAGACAGCTCTGGACCTTGGAAACGTTGACTATGAGAAAACTGAAAAGTTGGGACAGGGTAGGTGGGTAAGTGAAGGCCTCTAAAGTAAGGCAACTGCAAATGTCGGCCCCTTTGCATAAGGAGTAGGCTTTTTTGAAGCCCTCTTGTGAGCTCTGTGAATGTGGTTTGAAGGAGACCTCACTTTTTAGAGAGTCTGTCCTTGGGGGTAATAAATCTGATTCTCCACCACTTGAGGAAAAAAAAGTCCTAGTTTATATGAGGATGCCTGAAGTAGACTCCCTGACTAGCGATGAGTAACTGATCTCTGGACCGATGGACATGTCCTGCAAGGAGGATCCCCTCTGGCCCCACTTGGTTACCCTGTGCTCGGGCCCCTCTGAATACCAGGGGGGATCAGTTGCAAAGGGGGACTTCAACAGGAAGGTAGTTGTGGCTTCTCACACTTGGTCTTAAGAACCAGAAAAGCAACGAAACACTGCTGTGTTGCTCTGCTCTGTAGGCATTACCTTTTTCAATGGCAGCAAGTGTCTTCAAGGAAACTTTTTTTTTTTCTGATGGGAACATTCCTGTTTACCACTGGCTGTATGGAAGAATTTTATTTTCCTTATCACTGGGAGATGAACAGTCCAAATTCATCTCAATAGTCTCTTGTGTTAACAGCCAAACAAATACATATTTGGGGCTCTGACATTACAGTGTGACAGTGTTTATATATCGCTTGGTTTACTTTTTGAAACTGACTGCTTTAGCATTATATTTTGTACCAGATTTTTAGAGCCATCTCAATCTCCTCTCCTTATCCTTTTCAAGAATAGGGATTGGCTCTTCAACCACTGGATACAATGCCTGCTATAAACCCTGTCAGAAAACTTGTATAGAAAATGCTGTTGGAGTGGGCACAGGATCAGCTTATTTTGAACCCCTTTGTTAGATAAAGCAGAAATTCGCTGCTCTTCCAAGCTCCGCATGGGGCAGAGGTACTTCTAAAAACTTACAAGTTGGTCACCAAGTGCTATAAGAGTGGGTAACCTGCAGCGTAGCTTTTTAATGGCCAATGTGCTGTAACCAGCTTCACCCCCCGCCCCATGTTAGTAAATCAGTGCTATAAAGGTGGGTTTTGCTGGAAGTTATGGGCAGGGCGTTTTCTGCACTGGCAACACCCCCTGGGTGTCTCTGCTGAAGTGAGGCGAGTGTCAGCCGCACGCCCGTGTCGCAGGGCATGCCTGGCTTCCTGCGGCTCAGGCGCTCCCTCCTCCGCCCTTTCTCAGTTCAGTTTCTGCAAGCAGACTCTTCAAAGCCCTGAACTTTCCACTCTTACCCGACGTTGCTGTGGCTCGCTTCCTGTGGCAGCTTTTTCATCTTGCTGTCCTCAACAGCTTGGCTTGGCTCCTGAAGCTGCGTGAGAGCTGCGGCTTGCTGCCCACGTAGGCCATCTCGCCGTGCTGGGGACTAGAGTGACCAGCGGAGGTGGAGGGGGACACGCAGCTCTAATGTGACTTTGTTAAGATGTGGCTACACAGCGGTTTCTGAATCTAAGCTGGCTTGCTGCTTTGCTTCTTCACAGGGAAGGAATAAGACCACGTGAGCACAAATCTAGTTAGATTTAGCCCGATTGCTTTCCTGACCAGGCTTGCTGGCGCGCATGTGAGAACGGGGCTGTGCAGTGAAGTTGCGCTGCAGCAGCTGCCTCTTCCCTGCCCGCAGACAGCCTGCGCCGCAGCGGAGCGGGGCACAGCTCAGCACCTCCACGGCTTCAGAGGGCACCAGAGCCAACAGAACTGGCGGTCCTCCTGGGATGTCAGCTGGCGGTGCCTTCTCCCAGTTTTTCTTCAGATTATCACTTAGCCAGTTTGCTCGTAGATGATAATCACGCTGCAGTTCAAGTGATCTGCTCTTTTATCATTTTTAGTTCACATGCTGACCTAAGTATGAGATTTTATTGATGGGGCGCTGCTCAGCCCTATCTGCCACTTGATTTTAAACGAAGTTTGTTGTTGGTTTTTTTTTAAGTGAACTTATTAATATGTGTGGTATACTTAGCGTAGAGCAGTATAATTGCATATGTGGCTGTGGGGCTCTGCACATAAATCCAGTGGTTATGGACTCTCCTTGAGGACTCGGATCACATTTGTGATCTCTAGGTCAGTCAGCAGCAATATGCACTTTGCAGTGGAATCTGGAGGATGCTGCCAGTTCCTCACGTTTTTGATCTAGAGCTCAGCGATGTGTGTTTCATAGCACACTAGATGTATGATCTCCTCCATCCTTCTGCAAGTGTGGTGGTGGGGATAAGAGAACAGGCCAGAAAAAATATGTTACTGAAGCTAGTAAGTGGAGCACACTAGATGTATGATCTCCTCCATCCTTCTGCAAGTGCGGTGGTGGGGATAAGAGAACAGGCCAGAAAAAATATTTGTTACTGAAGCTAATAAGTGGAGCTTCTTTCTGTGCTTCTAGACTACAGTTCTTGATGTCTCTGCCAAGCTGAACTCAAACAGTGGTTGAGCCCATTAATTGAGATTGGAGTATCAAGTCCCTTGTTCCTTTTGTTGCTGGCTGCTTACAGAGGAGCCTGTCCTCCCTCTGCAGGTGGCTTTTAATTTAGTTTTATTATAGGTACAAACTGAAATTTCCCTCAGTAGATGACACTGAGCTATGGAATTCAGCATAACAGTGGATGAAATTTTACTGTAAGCTTCATGTAAACCTGCCATTTCTTGCTGAGTCCGACTGTTACAGTTGGCATTTTTTGTGCTTTAATGACAGCCACGTGTCTCTTGTTCGTGTAAAGTAGTCTGAAGCTTGTAATATTGACCTAGTTTTAAATGGTGGTTGGGTGCATAAAGTAACTTAATGCATAAGAAAAACAGTAAGCTGCGAGATCCTTAGGAATCTCAGTACCTTCAGAAATTTGATCCACAATCTATAGCTGACTGTCCTGTGTTATGTCTTAGCATACAGCAGGATGTGTTTATAACTAGTGTATTGCTGAAAGGTACAGTCAACTCCATGTCTGACTGGCTTTGTCGGAAATAACATTAAAAATAGCCTCAACTGAATAACTGACAGCTACTTCTGCAAAATGGGTGCTGTCAAATGTGCAAAGAGAACAAGGGATGGGTGGGGAAAGTGCAGTCCCGTCCCCCCCTTTTACAACTATCATGGGGGTGTCTTAGATATCTGGTAGAACGTTTTCAGATAATGATCTTTGCTCGTGTCTGCTTTTAGTCTTAGCATAAGATGACTAAAAGATGTATATGCAAAGAAGCTCAATTTTTCTGTAACATCAGCTCTTTGTCTTCAGGCTCAGCACTAAAATCACTAGGGATTCTTTGAAGGGTGAGCTCCTGCTACAGGCTGTCGTTGGGTACCAAAACAAGACACAACCAGTGCCTGTAAGGGTGATGTTATAACACGTACTCTATAGCACGTAAGTGGTGCTTCTGGCTCACTGGTACTGAGTGCATCAAAGGTGGGCAAGCTTCCTCCTCCACTGTATTATGGTGACTTTATTCAAATTGTCCTAGTGGGGTGGAATGGGATGCCCTCCTTGGCCTTACTGGCCCCCCTGTGGTTCCAGTCGAGCGAGGAGTGCCGAGTCCCTGGGTGAGCGGGGAGGAGGGCGGTGGAGGGGGCTGGGAAGCTGCAGGGGACTGTCGGGAGGGTTAATGCTCTCTGGGGGCTGCAGCGCGGCAGGGCCGGGGCTGGTGCCCAGGGTGTGCCTGCTGCTGTGCTGTTCCCTGATGAGCTTAGGGGTATGAAAAGGCCCTTTAAGACTGCTGGAGGTGGGCTTGGTTTAATTAAGTGTAATCCCTTTAGAAATTGCAAGCGCTTTCACATGACCCGATCCCAGCCTCACCCTGACGCAGAGGACCAGGGCTGTTTCGGCAGGGCGCTGGCACTCGGGACGGAGCCAGATGTCTGTGAGTATCGCTGGTGCTGCAGGTGGGGGGCATCATCTCTGATTTAAGCGTGATGCCCTGGTACGCTCTGCAGGTCAGCGCGTGACTCCTGTCCTCGCAGCAGGGCCCGTGTTGGCTGGCCAGCGCGGTGGGAAGGGAAGTACAGCCCTGGGGAGCGCTTGTCCTCCAGAAAACACTCGTGTGTTTTAAGGGACAGGGGGGCAATTCTCATTATACTTACTATACTGTTGCTAATCTTGCTGAAAGCCAAAACTGGGAAGGCTTTTAGGTTATTAGGGTGCCTTACGAGATCCTGAGTTCAGAGGTCATGCAACTCCAGCTGGATTTGATGTGCTTCTCTGGTCAGAGCTGTTGGAACTGATGCATGGTGTTAGTCTAGTATCTTCACCTGCAGTAACTGCTGGGTGCCCTATAGCGTAAAGGGCCTGGAATTTCTTTTTAACTGAACTTACTTCTGTTCTCTAACAGTCAAATGGGCAATAAAGTATGACTTTTCTCTATGCCGTTTTCTCCAGAAATAGTCCACTTGGTGGCTTGAACCTGGGAAGCGTGACTATCTGAAGCTTGAAGCCTACAGACCAGGAGGGTATAACAGCTTCCTCGCATTCAGGAAATCCAGGGAGGAAAGAAGCTTTAGCTCAGGGTCAGGGTTTTGTAGAAGTTGATACTCTGTTGTGCTGACTCTACCTATTATTCTGACATGAATTTCCTAGTACTCTGTTCCTGTCTCAACTTATGACAAATAGAATTGTCTGTTCTACCTCTTGCACTGCTCAACACGCTGAGGCATTAGTACAAGTAATATATCCGTTATTTAGTGTGATGGTATCAGTCTTTCCTGTTTGTCCTGCCATATGCAGCTACAAATTTTCATCTTAGGAAGTAGTTATAGCAGGTTATTAGTAGGGCTCACTCAGAGACCTGGAAGATAACTGATAATGACTGCAGCTAGTAAAACTTATTGGGAATCTCAGTGGGCCAGAAAGTGAGACTTGAAGGTATATGGGCAATGTTAAAATTTCTGAAAAGATGTTGCAGATAGGTGCCTGGTACCACTGTCTATTAAGTATGTCGCCTGTAGTCTGCTAAACACCATGGGAGGAGGGTGGTGGTGTCCTGTAAGCTTGTGAAAGCTTTTGCCTATCAAAAGGAGCTTTCTTTGGCTGCAGCTGCTCTGGGGGCTGGAACAGTGTCTCTTCCATGCAAGAAGTTCTGTCTGTGCAGGAGGTCTCGCCCTCACCACAACGCTGTCCTTGGCAGCAGGAAGCTCTTTAATATGCTCTGGTAGTGGCAATCTTTAGCTGTGCTTAGACTGGTAGAACAATGGTAATTCCTCAAATAGAGAAGAGGAAGAGTTGCTAGGTTTCTAGCTCTTTCCTGTAGCTGTTATGAAATGAATCAGTTAAATATGGGCTTTTTTCTTGAGTATTTTTTAGCTTGCTGAGTGTAAATTTGCCTGTTGAAATGTGGTACTTGAATTTTTTTGTAAGAAAAGGCAAGATAGTCTCCTCTAGAAGCTTTTCATATAATGTTGCTAGCTGTTTGTATGCAAAATGTTATATTAAATAATGATGGAAAGACAAAAGTAGGCTATTTAGAGGCCATCTACTAGGCTAAAACTTCTGCTGGTTTAAGATCTAAGCAGAATTTAGAGGGTTGCAGACACTTGGATGCAGCAGTGAGTCATTATAAATGGCTATGATGAAAAAATTCAATGAGTTGCTTTAAATAGAACTTGAGTATAAATTGCTGCATTAAGATAGTATTTTTGGTATATCTGTTGATGATGAAATCCAGTAAGTCCTCTAAAAACACCTCCTGAGTGTTGAAAGTTTAAGACAAAAGGTTACTAACAATAAATTTTGGGAGAGGCGTGTAGTGTACTTGGGGATGAGTGCTGCCAGTGTGGACCTTGTGATCTGATCGCTGGTGGGCAATGTCTTTTTCCTACTGTATTTACTCCTATTCCTTGCATCTCAGCAGTGTGCACCTTGCCTGTCCGCACTGACAGAGCTGGATTTGTATATCTAGCAGTCCAAGTTATCTTACTGAGGAGCATTTTATTCTGTCTGCAACCCAAATGGCAAGCATGCTGATGGTTATGTCAGCCCTCAAACCTAGGAAAGCCTCATTAGATGGTTTAGAAATACAAAGTATAAAAGCTTAATGCTAATGAATCTTGAGGCTTTTCTTAGAATAAGCATTGATGGTAAACTAGATAAATGGTTTAAAAGTGCTTTGGCAGGGTAATTCTCAAGGGACAAGGCAAACAAGAGTCTAAATTATAATGGGACTGGATCATGCTGGCTTTCTTCTGGTATAGCGCTTTTGTTGTGTGACCCTTGTGTAACATCTGTGTTGGGCAGTACTCAGCTGTGAATGCCTCAGCAAAGTGGTTTTACTAAAAGCAAGGCTTCAAATGAATGAGGAGGAGGAAGGTAAACATGCAGTGCCTGGCACTTACTTGTCAGGTAGAGATTATAGCAGTCTGTAGGTCTCTTGTAGTTTGTCTGAGCTGCAGGCAGAGCACATTAAGATCAGTGGGACTGACTTGCCGATAGTGAGGTGGCGCCTGGGTATCCTTCAGAATGAAGCTCCCTTGGTGCTTGGTTTCTCAGCCTCTTTACATGCTAGGAGAACCGATTTGTATTTCTGTCCCAGTATGCAGGCTCTTGAAATGAAACAAAACACTCGGTAAAGCTCCATCTGCTCTGAAGTATTGTCAGGCCTCTTATCTGCTAACTGGGAATGGAGAGCAGTGCCTCCCACCACCTGAAATGGTAGAAACCTCACTTTGTTTTTCCAGTTCACAACAACTGGCTCAAAAAGACCCTGGCTTGGTAGCATATGGGAAAAATTTCTGTGCGTTGTTTCCACACCAATGAGGCTTAACAAAGCTCAGTTTCACAGCAAACTAACTTCTCGGCCAAGTATTACATTACTATGAAACTAGTGGTTAAAATGTCACCGGCACAGCCCAGGACATGCTTTCCCCAGCTGAGCCTGCTGACGGTTAACAGCAGTACACTACTGAATGTGTTAAAACTTTGCTCAGATCAGGGAAGCTAGCATTACCGGGGTGTGGTTCTCTGAAGCACGAGCCTGTTTCCTGTGGTATCTTAGCTCATGCTGTCTTCTAAAATAGCATAGGCTGAAGTTGCAAGTGCAAACCCCATTCAAGACTTCGCTCCTAAACCTTAGGTTGCTACTCATCTTGAGCACAGGGGGCTTCTACTAAGGGAAAAAAGTGTATTTCTTCCTACTGAATGTACTAATTGAAGGATGATAACTGGTCAGATAACTTAAGCGCATTTAAGTGCGTGACAATGAAGGAATTTTGCTGGTTCCAGCATGGGACCTTATTTTACTGTGCTAACAAAGATGTGAGTCTTACAAATAAGTGTTCTGCATGAATTATGAGGATACTTACTGAAGCAGCTTTATTTCAAATTTTAAGGTCTAGTTTGCTCCGAATAGCTTAAAAGCTATTCGGGCACAGGTTGCAAAGAGCTCCCACATATGTTTCAGTTCTGTTTTCTGGTGCTTCCTCTGTGCCCAGATACTTCAGTGTTCAATCACCTATGCAGACGGTATCAGATAACAGTAGCTACTGTGTTTTATCCATAAACAGTGGAGCAAAAAGACTTTTTTTCTTTCATGGTAGCTGGTTATCCATAAACAGTGGAGCAAAAAGACTTTTCTTTCATGGTAGCTGGTACATTAGTGTTTTAGGTGAAAAGGAAAGACTTTAAAACAAACAAAAAGCAACCTGTTGCTTAATGGCTCATTTAATGTAACCCCTCTTAGACGTGGCTTGTGCTCTCAGTGGTGGGTGTGCTGGGCAAGTCAGGCTTACAAGCCAGCACTTGGTAGAAGAGACTGCTTCCAAGTATAAGTAGCAAAGCTGTTTTGGGGAGTGTTCAGCCCTTCTAGCAGGTGACTGGATTCCTGGTTCACCAAAGTACTGTGAAATTAGCCAATTGTCAACATCTAGGATCTGAGGAGAATAATTTTGGGAAGGTATAGCAAGAGAACTGAAGGCAACGGCATGCTATTGAAAGCTGCTAATTTTAAAAAAAGCTTGATTGCTTATGAGTTTAGGTCGATTGCATTTTCCTTGCTACTTCTATGGGATAGTTCTTCCTCAATTTGACTTCATTGTGTGAGAAGGTTCAGAAGGTTTAAAAACCAACTTATTCCTGGTCTGCTTGTTCATGATATCTTTGCTCCAATAATGTCTAAATAGCATTCCTTATGCATGCAACAATTAGAACTGCAACTCTTCTTGACTTCAGCTTTGCTGTGCTAAGCCTACTTTTAACCTCTTCCAGAATATACTTAATTTTTTAGCTAAACTTAAAACAAGAAAACCTTTAGGTTCATCATGAGGGGATATCAAGTACAAAATGGTGATGTGCCTAAGCTCAAGTAGGCTTTTTGGGAAACTTCAAAATGTATTTGGATGTGCCTCTTTCAGCACTTGACTTAGACTTAACTAGCAGAATGCTTCTTGCTTATGGAAAAAAACCCTAGTTGTAGCTCTCTTGCAGTCTGCTGCTGTTTCCTTAGTAAACAAGATGTGAATTCTGTCCGTATACTTGGTAGAAATACAGGGATCAGAAATGGCTGTGATCATATCAATATTTGGTGGTTCCTTGAATATTTCTCTGCTTACTGTAGCTTTTTTTGGTCTCTAGTGTCATGTGGTTAGCTTATAGTCTAAATGTGAGTTTGAGTTATTCTCACTAAAAGTGTTCACAGCATAATTCCCCCCCATTCCTCACCCCTGGAAGGCTGGTGGAGTGTGCTAAGGGGATTGATTGCACTGAAGAGCAAATAAATTAGGATTTGTTGTTGCGGGGTAAATGGCTGTTGGCAAGAAAGAGAACTGTGAATGCAAGGCCTGTGTGCTGGGGTTTGGTGCACTGTGAATATCTCGTCTGTACAACTTCAAGTTTTGAACCCTTGCTTTGATGGAAAAACATTAAAACAGTTTGATCTAAAATATCTGCAGCTTGTGTTCATAAATTGTGAAATATCTTTACTTTTTTCGGTTGATAGGTATGCAAATAGAAATGATTTATCAGACAGCTTGGTGTACTTGCAGGCCCTACTTTGCCTGGTCAAAAGTTAAGGCAGCTGCATTCAGGCAGGAGTATTCCTGTCTACCCCTAAGAATCTACATGATATCTTCCAGTAATGATCAGGAGTTGTGAATGGAATTGGCTATGTTTTACACTAATCTTTGAGATGAAATGCCTCTGCTGTTCAGCTTGCTTCATGAGAACTATTGGTGAAAGATGTACAGATGTCTTCCTGCTTCTGTGGGATGAAACTGCAAACTCCCTTGCTGCAATCCCTTGCCACTTTAACTTCATATGTGAAAATGTGGTGGTGAGACTTTCCTGTCAAGATAGGGCGTGTCATATAATGTTTCTTCTGGAAGACCATTCATGATCTTACTTCGTACGTCTAAGGCTAATATTGTCATAAAATCTTGACTGCAATATTAAATTATACCTAAACTGTTTCTGCAGGTTTAGAGGTCTTTCACCTCTCTGAAAGAGTCGGAAAGCAGGAGGCAACTATGTAGAGATACTTCTGCTGCTTTGTGAAGTGTCTGCACGTAGTAGTGCTTATGTTAGTTCAGCATGCATCCTTTTTGCCTTAGCACATGAGATCATCCTTGCGTTCCATCTGCTTCATACCCACAGCCCTTGGAGCATATCGGAGATGTGCCTTATTTCTCCAAATACCCATGGAGACTGGAACAGTACTGTTAGCATTGTCTAGTTATCTAGACAGGTTGAATTGTTAATGCTTCCGGGGACTTCCTTGGCATTCATCCTTCAAATGGAAGGGTTGGATGCCTGGTTGTGTGTACTGAGGTTTGGAACATCTCTGCTTTTGTGAAAGACACCAGAAATTCAACTTCATAAGCTGTAAATGGCTCTCACATGTGTCAGTGTATAGATGGGAATATTAGTAGGAACAGAGAGGATAAACTCTTACGCTGCGAAACAGGAAAGTTACATTCTATAGGGAAACTGGGAACACCATACTGTCAGGGCAGATGACTGTAAGTGCTGGCAGTGAAGTTCCTGGAGGCTTGGGAGCTGGTCCCTGGCTGTAGGCAGATGTTGGTTTTCATTATTGGGTAGTGTCACTTAGCGCACATGTTATAATGATGCATTTTCTGTCTTCCAGATCAGTGTACGTGTTACCACCATGGATGCTGAGCTGGAGTTTGCCATCCAGCCCAACACTACAGGGAAGCAACTCTTTGATCAGGTAAGTGGTAGAGCTGCAGAAGATGTGAAGTTGATACAGATGTTGTGATTCTGTTAAGGCAACAGCAAACAATTTCTAAAGGACTTCAAAGATTACGTGACTGTGTGTATAATAACTTCAAGAGAACTCAGCATAGTAAGAAATTACACATTTTTTTCAAAACTACTGCATTTTTTATCTCCATGATTGTGTTAGGAGCTATTCTTACCTCTAATGAACTGAATTGGTGCTATAGCTCATAATAATTGGAAAGCAGTAGATGTCTGCAGTCATAATTCATAAGTCTTATGAGGGAGCTAGTAAGCTATCGTTGGTTGGCTTACTTGCGAGCATTGTGTAATTGATTTCAAAGAGTAGTTGGTCTCTAAAACAGGAGAGGCTTAGCTGAGTTTCAGATGTTGCTGCAGCCCTTAAGTGCAGGTGAAGTGATATTCTATAGTCCCATCAGGCCCTGAGGGAAATTTTAAAAGAAATTATGTACTGTACTGTTTGGGCTGTTTTCATCTGGGTGCTTCAGCCTTCCTCTGCATTCACTGGCTAGGCAAATTTCCTCCTACTTTGGCCCAAACAGAAGCAGGGAGGCATGTGCAGCCCGAAGTTGGAGCAGCTGCAGACATTATCAATTGCAGCAGTTAAAACTTTGACAGGCTCCACTGTGTTTCTCTGCTGTAATCCTGAAGGCTGTGGATTTGCTACTTGGAGGAAAATCTGAACAAAGTTCATAGCTTAAAGAAAAGCAAAATGAGACTTGGATTAATGACAAGATGAAGGAACTGCCAGACCAGATATGTCAGATATGGGTGTGGTTCAGTAGTGCTAAGCGTTCTGGGGCCAGCTCTATGTAGTCCTGATCTTAATGAAGAGAGAAACTTAAGGGCTGACCCACCCATAGAAGTCAGCTATTTCATTTGGAGCCAGCAAACCTAATTGAAATTTTTTTTTTAAATGTTTAACCACAAACTACTACTTTCTCTTACACTCAGCTGAATGGTTCAACACTAGATATTATATTGCTCTTTCCAGCCCAGCCTTGAAATGGAGGGCATAGAGTGAGATCCTAGGCTTTACTAAAAGAGCATCCTTTCATAATGGGAAAAGCAGAAAGGTTTTCAGGAAAGTTTTGAGTTGCAGTGTGGTCCTTAGCTGTCTGTATATTACTACATAGTAGCTCCTATACATATTTTAGCCCTGTGTGGTCTCAAATCTGACAGTTTTTGATTGATAGAAGTGAGAGCTGGATTCTGTCCAGAATCCATGTGTGCAACATGGAACTACACCACTGTTAATACATGGGAGCATATGCCAATGAAGCTAAGGTGACATACCCCCAAGATCATCAAAAGGTGAACTTTTTTTTGGAGGGGGTGTTCTTCACGTGGATGCTTCCCTTGATTATTTTTCAATATCTGGTTTCTGACATTATCCAAGCAAAGCACCAAGTGCGAAGAAGTCGTACTACTGAAGTCAGTAGTATTTTTAATCTGCACATGATTTTTTTTCAGTCAGCTCTAGACCATCTGCAGCTTTTGCTGCAAACTGACATTGTGGTGGCAGATGTGGGCTTCAGCAACTTGTCTCTCTTTGAGAAGCATCTGATCATGTTGCCAGTATGGGAATTCTTCATGTCTTAGTAGTTGATTTCACTCCTTTGTGTCATGTTCTCGAACAGCTGCACCTTCTCCTCCCTGCAGTGTGTTTCACATGCAACCTGTCTAAACAGAAGTTTTGTTTTGTTTTTTTTTTCCGTAGTAAACACTTTGCAAAGGGAGAAAGAAAATGCTGCTGCAGAACTAAGTTTCTAAGTTGCTAATGTAAATGAGGCAGTGTTTACTTCAGCTAAATTGCGTTGTAAGTGGAGTTGGAAGAGGAAATACAGTGGGGGGGAAAAAAAGCATCTGAAGCTAGCTGTTAAACATTTGCTGTTTCTAAAAGGTGTGGTGGACACAATTGCTTTATACTGTCCATATGTCACTTTTGCTGTAATAAGAATTAAACTGTTTCCTACTGCCTAGCGCACAAGATTTCCGTGTAGTGATGTTGGTTCCTGATAGGGCTGATACTGAAATGAATGTCCTAGAGCCTCACCAGTGGCAGATGTCCAGGCTTTGACTAAATGGTTAGTCAAAGACCTAGCATAGCAGTGCTAGGTGGTGTTAGTGTGGTACCACCACAGTGATGGTGGTAGAAAGACTAACCCTCTGCCAGGGCTTGAGAATGTTGTAAGCAGTAAGGTAGGGAGTTGGCAGTAGATGTGGGGATGTCAAAAGTCTTCCACCTCTAGCATGAATAAGGAGTTTTGGAGGCTTCTGCTGTGTGAGTTCCCAGCTTCTGTTGCTGCCCTGCAATCTAATCATTGGCCCTTAACAATTAAGGAAACTAACTGCAAACGAGGTAGCTGTTCAGCTCCTGCCACAATGGGAAATGTTTCATCTTGGTCTCTGAATGCAGTTACACAACAGGCTGTTGTCTGTCCATCTTTTTTTTTTTTTTTTTTTTTTGATGGAAAATTCAAGGCTCTTTTCTGTTGCAAAAGAGGCTTTATAGTCAGACTTGCACATAAAGGAAAGCAAGTACTTCTTGTATATGGACATGCTCAAACAGGTTATTGATCTTTGCATAAAGAGCTAACTACCAACCCAAAACATGAGACCCTGTAGTGAGCTGACAGTAAATACTAAACTTGCTCCCTTTAGCATGGGGATGGGGCTTTGAATACATGGTCAGCTGGCATATATCCAGTATGTTTCAAATGGCTGAGCTGTTTGTGTGGATTAGTTCCTGTAAAGCGATAGTCTGGAGCTGTTCTCCCTGCTGACACTGCTAATGGGGACTAAGCAGCGACTGCTGTCTGACTGGTACTGTTCACTCTATCTCAGTTTCTATCCTGAGATGATCTTGGGTCCCATGATGGGGTGTGTAAGAACAAAGTTATGGCTGTTCATTTTCTAGCTCCCTTAAACTGTGTTGTGCTCCTGGAATTGCTAATCTAGTATTTTCTGCATGATGCTGGTTCTGAAAAAGGAGCTGCTTTCATCGATGCTTTTTTGAGGGAAGGGAGAGTTCTTCTACAAAGCAAACTTAACAGTTTTGCTGTTGCAGCACATAAACCCTCTGGTGTGAAACCTGACTTTTGGCTATTTCACAGAAAAATTTTAAGATATCCTGCATGTTTTTGCCCTAGAGTGCCCTTTCACTTGAGCTGTCAGTTCTGAGTTAAGCAAAAAGGAAGCTGCTAAGCATTACCAAGGTTTCTAGCTGTACAGCTACTTCAGTGCATGCCGCTGGCTTTGTTCGGTAATGTTTAGGTAGTATTTGTTTCCACCTGTTGTGTATAAAGGTAGATAAATATATTAATTATGCCACACATAATTCTGACCTACTCTGAATAGGATTCAGAAGACTTTTGGAAAGCTTATATCTAGATAGTAGCTTCATGAGGAGGAACAGTCTGAGTCTCAAGTTCCATAGTAATGAGAGGTGAATGGGCTTGAAGTAGAAATGTTCCTGTCTCCCTCTTTCCTGCTTGGTTAAATTCCAAAGTGAATTTTTGTAGTGATAGAACTGTGCAGATGCTTCACTGCTTTGTTGGAAATTGTCTTTTGCCCCAAAGTAGCTGGCTGTAGAAATTGAGCTGATATATGATGCAGTAACATCATGATTTGTACTAGAGGTCTTCCTATAACACCCCATCCCCTAGGTTTGTAACTGTACAGCTTTAGCTTAAATAGCTTAAACCTGGATTAATTGAGACAGGAGGATTGTACTGTCTGTCTTCTGCAGCTTTGCTTATGTACCTCTTTGCTTATGTACCTCAGCATCAGCTGCTGAACTGCAGTACTTACTGACTCACTCGCAAAAACGGTAACTCTGCTCCCATTCCTCAGCCACTAGTGATGGATTAAAAGAGCTTGAGGATGGGCTATGCCTGTCAGGGGTGCTGCTTATCCCACAGGCCTGACTACTTCACAGGTACCTTGAAATACTGCTTTCCTGGGGATGCAGGGTACAGGCACTGCAACAGTGATAGCTGCTCATTTTCCTTCTTTGACCCTTTTCTGTATCAGGCTGAAGTGCGGTTGGACTGGAGACTAGTGTGTAAAACAAAGCATTGCTTTGCTTTGCATGTCTCCTGCACATGAAAGATTAACCGTTTCTCTGGTAAAATGCTTAGCTACTTATTGCTGAAGATAGCTTCTGAAGTTGTGTCCCTCCAATCTATTTTCCTCTCAAACTTCCTCTTTTTGGGTAAACTGATTCTAGCTTGAATCAGTGAGATTTTGGCCTGTTGGGGGGGCGAGGGGGGCTAGCCTGTACCTCGGACAGGGAGAGGTAACTAACTCGCTTGCCGAAGTGCTCCACAGCTGGCTGGCTGGAAAGCTTTCACAGAAATGTCCTGGTTTAGTGGACATTGCATCTTACAGGCTCCTCGGGCAGCCTGCGCACAGACCAGTCACAAAACCCACAACTGCTTTGACTTCTGCGGTATGAAAACATACTCCCTTCTTCCATGTCCCCCACGTGCTGTATGAGGTAGCTTCTCAAATGCTTTGCTTCTGATCACTTCTGACCTTGGATCCTGCTGGCGCCTTGTTCTTTCGTTCCCCTTCAGAGCCCCTTGTTCCTTCCAGTCTCTGGTAGAGGAGTCTTAGCTGTCTGCTATACTAGGTCTGTTGGGTGGTGAATACAGTTGATGGGTGGGGATCTCTACCTATTTGATGGGCCTTACATCTGGATCTTTTTAACAATGAGCTGTGGTTACTAAACTGTTCAGTCACACTTCCTTCCCCAACCTAAAATGAACTCTATTTCTCCAACTTCAGAACAGATTTGCTTCTCAGTGATGTGCTTAGTGCTCTCTGAGCCTTTAGCTGACCATGTAAACTTCAGTCCTTCCAATGCTAGCTTTTGGACATTGCAAAGTCTAGGACATGGTGTCTTCAACACGCCACTCCAGAATAAGCCTTTAGAGTAACCAAAAGCACCCAATCTCATTAAAGGTGATCTCTGTCCAATTAAGAGCCATGAAGCCAAGTCACAGGTTAAGGAGAAATGTGACATTAGAAAAACTTTAATATCTGTCACTTCAGACTTTGCAAGCGTGCTGTTAACCTTCCTAGGAGGCTTCTCCTCAGTTTCATGAGCTTTTGGGGTCAAAACTAAGCTTGTACTAGAAAAGGGCTCTTGGCTATGGGTTAAAATTGTAACAATAAGCATCTCTCTGCTTGCTCAAAACCTAGTCACTGATACTGTATTTTATGTTCAGCATTGAGCTTACTACGTAGTGGAGTGTGGGGGTATTTTTTTCATTTTTTCTTTTTAATTCTTAAGGATCCTACAGATTTCATTAAGAGCCAGAGCTCCTAAGATTCTGAGTTCATGTGTCCTGCCCTGGCTTGCTTATCTGCTGCAATGAGTTTAATGGTTTTGTAGAGTACCAGTTTGTCAGTCTCTTCTTTCATGGTTGCTAAAGCTTACAACATAGGCTGACCAAATCCCCCCTTGACTTTTGAGTAACTCCAGCTGAGTTGAGCTGTGTTTGGAATGTAAGTGGCTGGTCTCTCATGGCCTGTAAACTAAGCTTTATGAGGAGACAGACTGCAGAGAAGCCTTTAGCCTTGGTAAGGTCCTACCTAGTAGTGTTTAAATACATAGGAAGCTGGTCTGGAGCACTCGATCCAGTAGATGAAAGCACTGAACTGAAAACTTACTATGGCAGTTTCATGGTAGAAAGCAGCAAGTCTTGGGACAGTGGCCGGTTCCTCCAGCAAACCCCAGAATTCTTGTTTGTGTAATGAAGGCTTGTGGTTGAGTGGTATGGAAATGTGTCTCAGATTTCACAGGAACATGTGGAAACTTATTGGCTTTTATAAAAGCAGTAGTCCAACCAAAAATGGACTGCTTGTTGCTAACGAAGTCAATGGCAAACTGTAATAAGCTTAAAAACTCAAAGATGACCCTGTCACTTAGCACTTTGGCATTTTAGCATTTTGAAAGGGAAAGTTAGAAATACATCCATCAGCCAAATGGAAAGGGAACAGTTGAATATTTGTGGCTGTAGATGGAGCCCATCTTGGGTGTTAAGTTAGGGTACCTGGAGGACCATGTTCTAAGTCATTTTTGACTATGGCATATGAAACTAGTTGCAGGTGTGGCACCAGTTCGGAGCTCTTCCAGCAATGAGGTTTGCTAGCAGTTTTCTCTCAGAAGTACTTGACATGCCTGTCATAGAAAGGGAGAGGGGCCTACTTAATCTTTAACTAGGACAGCAGGTGAGATTCAAGACAACTTGTTGTGGTGTAGCCTGGGATGCTTTGGCTGTTGGTGCAGGAACTTGGTCTGAGTGGAATGTGTTCTCCTCTGCTTGCATGCTTTGGTCTTGCCCATGTGTAGAGAGTGCTTTCATGCAGGATCCGCACTTGTTTGCCACTGTGGTGGTATATTTCCTGGGCTGAGAATGAGGGCAATCTTCAGTCATCATCTTGATGCTAAAATCTACATTTAAGAGGCTGCTTCTGGCTCTCCTGCTGTGGGGCAGCACGATATGGCAAGAACATAGTTTGGAGGGAGATGGGTGAGTGCTGAGGGGAAGGACAGGAGGAGTCATGCAGACCTGGAAAATGTGGAGTAAGGAGAAGTGAGAGAGAAAAGGTTACCTGGAAGACCTTGTGTTTCTTCTCTGAACATGAGTACTACTGTGTGCTTAGACTGTCTGCAGAAGGTGAAGCGAGAGTCACTAGAAATGCACCTTTTCCCCTGAGGCAGTATTGCTTACTAAGTGGAATTTTAAGCTGAAGGTACTTGATGAAGAGCTTTGTCATGGATGGTCAAGGTACTGTGGGACAGCTGGATTTTAAGGCTGCCTGTAATCTGTTGCCAGTTGTAGACTAAGCCTTGTACTGCAGGCTAAACAAGATCCAGGGACTGACCTAATGTTCCCCGGGGCACAAAGAAAAGATGTCACTTTACAGCTGAGAGTGTAAATTTTAGGTATTTAAGTATAGTGGTCTGTGTTTAAACAGTACTCTCTATTCTCCTGTTCTGTGCCAGCCCTTCTCCATCCTCAGCCGCTGCCAGTAACTGTTTGCTTTTTGGAACATCTCACACTTCATCAGGGCTCTGAATGCTGTACACCCCCAAACATAATTGAGCTGCTAACTGCCAGCCAGACTCCTTGCAGCTGTAGAAAGCTGTTTCTTCTTCATGCCTTTTCCGTTGCTAAATGGAACTAAATAACCTGCTAAAGCTGAGGTGGGAAGGAGGGAGGAGGAGG
Source organism: Fulmarus glacialis (assembly GCF_000690835.1). Classification (NCBI taxonomy): domain Eukaryota; kingdom Metazoa; phylum Chordata; class Aves; order Procellariiformes; family Procellariidae; genus Fulmarus; species Fulmarus glacialis. Next base: position 51,175 of record NW_009207283.1, on the reverse strand, counting down.
AGGAGGAAGACTGTCTTTTCCCCCGCTTCCCCCACCCCTTGATTCAGTAGCAGCTTGGGGGTGTGATGTTGCGTGCTGTGCTGTCTCCCCCTCTCCTCTGTCCAGCCCGTTGTTGTCACTGCTATTGCTGCGCAGGCTTCTGCTGTGGAATAGAAGTCCTTTTGTGCAGGGCCTCAGTGTGGTGCCTTTCAGTTCGTTGCTGGCAGTCCAGCTTGTTGAATTCCCAGGCATAAGCTGCTGACAAATGGCGGAGAGGCAAGCAGACACATGCAGCGGGGAGCGGGGGGAGAGCTTCCATCCCATTCAAATGTTAATGCTGCCGAGAACAGAGCTTTCCTTGGGCTCTGGGACAGCCTTTCTTCCTCTCCTTGTACCACGTGCTTTCAATGTATACAGCAAACTCTGATTCTTCTCCGACAGTCTCCTTAGCTGTGTCCGTTCTACTATGTGATATGCGTAAGTGAAGGCTTATCTGCCCCGCATTCCCCTGTGTTTACAGGGGCTTTAGGCCAGCTCTCCAGTTCATATTCAAGCAAAGACAGGCTGAATAACTTCATGGACTCCAGTGGATGAGGTATATAGACTACGTGACCTTGCATAGGTTTTGTCTCTGTGCTAATAGCATGCCTCTGCTGAAAGCTCCCTTTGGTTTTTGGGCCTGAAAGGAACTAGGGCCCTAATGCTGCTTTTGTAAGGCCAGAAAAAATGTCTGATCCAAGTCCTAAAGAATCTAACTAGTAATGTGTTTGCGGGGAGCTGCGTCTTTGGTGTTGTATCTTGCCAAAGCGAGGGACCACATCAGAAGGGAACAGAGTGCATCCTTAGGATTCAACAAGGAAGTAATTTAAAAGTAAGTAGGCATTTAGGAGAAATCGTAAAACATGGGACAAGGCAGTACAAAATTGCCTCAACTTACCTGGCAGCAGGGACACCATGATCAGACGCTGGTTTTCCCAGGGCGAGGCTCATCCCCTGCTGTCCAGTTGTTGAGTCCCTCTGAAGGGAGGGAGCTGTGAGCAAGCCTGAGGGTGGGTGGTGTGTAAAAGCAGCTTACGGTGCCGTACTTCAGGTACGGTGTCGATGTAAAGGCAAGTGTCTTCTCCCTCCCTCTTCCTTGTCTAGTACAGGAGGTGATGGGCAAGTGCCTTGTCTGCCGGTATGAGAACAACTCCTGGGGCTTCAGGAGAGATGTGGGGGAACTTCAGTTTCTAGACTTGCTGCACCCTGTGGCATGTCCCAGACTTGCCAGGGCACAAAGCTGTGGCCTCATGCTAGTGAACAGCCTTCACCAAGAAACCTCCCCTCCTTTTTACCAGCAGTAGCATTATACTGCAGCAGTCTTGCCCCCCCATGAGGCTCTTGTCTCCTGTTACAGTATGTCTGTAAAGCCTTCTTAACTCTTATTTACATGGCACCCATGGTGTGCTAGGGAAATGACTAAGGAGAGAGCTTACATAGTGGTGTAGTTAATTTCTGTGATGGCTCTTTGTCCTGGCACAAGGGATAGCATATCGATTTACCCACTTCTTAATGGTGCCACTCATTTAAAGAGCTGCATGAAAGGCCTGTCCACAGCTATCGGTGGAGTAGAATACAAATCTTAAAGTAGGACACAACCTAGCAGGGTGATTCATGGCTTGCCCAGGAGTAGTACATTTGCATGATAAGTGAGGGGTGTACCTGAAAACAGAGCTGCGTTGTTGATTCCTGGCAGCTATTATACCTGTCAGACCTGTTGCATCCTATTTTGGCTATCCATGTTGGTTTATAAGTAGCTGAAGAAAACAGTGTCCCAGCTGTTGCTTATAAATAGCAACAAGCCTTAAAGAGTTGAGGGAGAGGGAAGAATACAATACATCTCCCACTTAAGACCCCTCAGAAGCCCTATCATCTATGTATGTGTACCATAGCACGGGAGGCAGAAGGCTACGGCACTGGTTGTCTTCGTGTTCATCTGAACTTACCTCTAACACGTTCTCTGCCACCAGTGAGATCAGCCTGGCTGGGCCTCTTGCTAATCATCTTTCTTCCAGGTCGTCAAGACAATTGGTCTTAGAGAGGTCTGGTTTTTTGGACTTCAGTATCAGGACACCAAGGGCTTCTCAACATGGCTGAAATTGAACAAAAAGGTATGTTTGCTCCAAGCTTTCACTTCTCTTGGAGGGCAGGGGAAAATTCAGTCTCCGAACTTCTGTCAGGGATCTGTTCTTGCCTCTCCACACACCTGAAGTACTGCAAGATTAGTCAGTTGGTGTTGCCTTCCTTCAGTCCACACACCCCCTCCCCAAGGTACAAGGAGCTGTGGTGTCTAACCTGGTCCTCCTGCATCTAGTCCTGTTTGTTATCCAGGCGGACCTGTTACCCTTGCCGGTAACACGCTAATGTGGTGCTCATGTGAACATCTTGGTTGGAGAGAAGCCTGGAAAGTAACTTACCTAGCACTCGTCATAACTAGTGGCTTGTCATAAGTCCTGTGGGGGAGAGGTGATGAGGTATTTAGCAGTAAAGAATTGAAAATCCTTGCTTTTCTGCTCACTCACTTCTGCATTGGAAAGGAGAATGTTTTTCTAATGCATGCTTGTCTTACTGTTTGTAAATGTGCTCCCCTTCACTTGGTAGGTAGGCTATAAAACCTGATAACTCTGTTCCAGGTAACAGCACAGGATGTACGCAAAGAAAGCCCCCTGCTTTTCAAATTCCGTGCCAAGTTCTACCCAGAGGATGTGGCAGAAGAACTGATCCAGGACATCACGCAGCGCCTTTTCTTCCTCCAAGTGAAGGAGGCAATTCTGAATGACGACATTTATTGCCCTCCAGAAACAGCCGTCCTTCTGGCTTCTTATGCTGTCCAGTCAAAATATGGAGACTTCAACAAAGAGGTGCACAAGTCTGGCTACCTTGCTAGTGACAAACTGCTCCCACAGAGGTAAGTGAACCTGGGTAGTCTTAGACCTTCTTTGCCTTAAAGGGTTTGGGATTTTGGGGGAGGGGAGGGGTGTGTCTTGATTGGAATGTTAGAATAAAATATAGCCTGCTGCCTCTCTGAGGACTGGGATTAGTATTCATTTAATTATGAACTTTAATCTTAAACATCCTATTGCTACTGAAGAAACTCTAATCAGAAGTAGCGAGAGAAGTTCCAAACCAAAAAATGTAATGCTTCAAGGAGAAGCACAACTGAATACAACTTGTCGTTTGTCAGAAGTCTGAATATTGACCAGTGTGTCTCTAGCTAGCCTTATAATAGAACTGTTTTTCCTGGAATATTTTGGAACTGTGATGTCAATAGAGTATTTAATGAAGCATTATTCAAGAGTGATGTGTGACTGTGCATAAATGCGATGGCTAGTCTCAAATATCCCATGTACTCTTTCCAGGGTTCTGGAGCAGCACAAGCTTAACAAGGACCAGTGGGAGGAGAGGATCCAGGTGTGGCATGAGGAACATCGAGGAATGATTAGGTAACTGATGCAGTATGAAACTCCTGTATTTAAAGTAGTGTAATATATGCTAATGTGTAATGTATGAATGCATACAAAAATCTGTGGCTTGCTCAGGATGAGTTAGCGTTCTTCAGGTTATTCTGCTGAGAGTAACTAGGTTCATGTGCCTCTGCCCTTGCTAGTCCAAATCAGCTGGCTGTTCTTAGTAAAACAAAACTGAGTTTGCAGAGTAAGTTTGTTATTATCTACTAGGGTGATGCTTGGAACCTTTGCCAGCTTGTTGGTGCTCTGCCCATGTAGGAAGACAGCACCTTCTTGCTCTAATGGTTTATAGACTCAAAAAGGAATATCTGCTTTCTTTTTGCACGCTGCAGAGAAGATGCTGTCTTGGAGTACTTGAAAATTGCACAGGATCTGGAAATGTATGGTGTGAACTACTTCAGTATTAAGAACAAGAAGGGCTCTGAACTCTGGCTAGGTGTAGATGCTCTTGGACTCAACATCTATGAGCAGAATGACAGGTAATAAACCCCCTCTCCTCATCATTGCCTTCAGCTCCTTTCCAGTATAAAGGCATTCAAAATTAATCTTTTCTGGAATTCAAGTCTTTAAACTCTACAATTTCTATACCATTCTTGGCTGTGTTTTTTGACACTGCCAGAATGATCCATAAAATGTGCTGCTTTGGACCAAAAAAATACAAAAAATTGGCAACTCTTATCAAGCTAGTTTTACTTGTATCCCTAGTCTTCCTGCCACAGATGCATTCTCCAGTTCTGTCTTCCATTTAAAAAAAAAAAGCGGGATTGAAAAACTTCTTATGGTTGTAGTTCATTTGCATGACTAATTTTATTTGCTGATTCCAGTTAATGTAAGAGTACTAAAATATGAGGGCAGATTTGGTAGAATTTTGAGCTTTATATTGTAAATCAAGAATTTGGAATGACTTGGGGCTTTTTTATTTTTTCTTGCTTTCCATTTCTGCAGGCTAACACCGAAAATTGGATTCCCTTGGAGTGAGATCAGAAATATCTCATTCAATGACAAGAAATTTGTTATCAAGCCTATTGACAAGAAAGCACCAGTAAGAAGCAACATTCAAATTAAATTTTTGGCTTCTTAGCTGAATGATCTCTTCTTTTTTTATTGCACACAATCTTTTCATCGATAATGTTAACGCTGACTTAAGCAGTGCTCTACTACCTGATCTGTTCAGGGCAGTATGCACAGAATGGGTCTAATGGTAGTAAGGTGATAGTTGGGATTTGTTTCTGGCTGGGAGGGTAGAAATTTATTCAGTATAACCTTAAGCTGTTCAAAGTCAGTGGCAGCGAGAAGAAGTTCTTTGCTTAGGGTTTCTGATTCTCCTAAGACTGTTCAGGTTCTCTGATAATACAGTTGGGGGTATGAGGCACCTATGTTAACTGTGAATGCTTCCTCTGCAGCCTGTTGGCTTTAGTAGTGTGTGGGATAGTCTCTTGCAGTTTTTCGCGTTACTTGAAGCTGAAGCTTCAGGTCATTTTGTAGGGTACACTGGGAGGGTTTTTTCTTGCAAATTTATAAAGAAGGTAATCGGTTATCTTTAAGGCTTATTAATTTCCTGTGTCAGCTGATACCTTCTGTTCTTCTGATCATTCTTGTTGCATTGCTGCTTGGAAGCATTTCTCTGCTGCTATTGCTCTTTTTAACAGAACAAAGTTATTTATCCATTGGACATAATGGTTTAACACCCTTTCTGGCATAAGACAAAACATTACACTTGATGTGGCTGGCCAGACTGTTGCATTAAATAACTAAGTGGGAAGAAAGGTGAGAAGTCATAGTCTCAGTGTGCCTGGTAAACCAGCCCCTGATGGTGTTTGTAATGAAACAGTGAAGTTAAGTCGCTGTGTACGCTATGTGCTAGGGATGCATTACAATGAAGCCCAGCACAGTGTAACAACAAGTTGGGCGCTTCTGCCCTGTGTGTATTTGTCAGGCTGAAATTCACTCCTGAAAGACAGGTGTCTAACTACCACCACCGATGAATTAGACACTGTTAAGAAAGGCTGGCTAGCAATTCTAGAAAGCTTAGGGTCTTGGAGTGTATTGCATACACAGGGGGCTTCTTATGCTGAAAGAACAGGTCTAATGCTGCCTTTTTCTTGTCCCAAGGACTTTGTATTCTATGCCCCTCGGTTACGGATTAACAAACGAATCTTGGCGCTTTGCATGGGGAACCATGAGCTCTACATGCGCAGACGTAAACCAGATACCATTGAGGTGCAGCAGATGAAAGCACAGGCTCGGGAAGAGAAGCATCAGAAACAGATGGAGAGGTTGGTAGGATTCTGGGTAACCTGGACTTGGTCGATCACTGCACAATAGCATCATGTGCTAGATAAATTGCTGGCAGCACCTAAATCTGCTTGAGCCAAAAATAGAGCAGATCGCTTTCTGCTTTGGTAGATTTAATAGGATGATGGAAACAGCACTCATCACAAGTGTGACCCACCATCACTTCTTTAGACTTAAAGATTTGTCTGTCTATTTGGTGGGACTAATATGGATCTTGATATAAGGAGACTTCCCTTATAACATTGCTATTAAGAACTTGCCGTTGAGATGACTGCCAGCAGAGCTTTTTCATTCTGCCCTTCTCTAAAGGGGCAAACTGGAGTAAAACTTATCAGCTGAGTGCTGTAGTGCACATCTCTTGTGTGCTCATGGCCTCACTAGGAAGTGCTCCTATGTGAGTAGTTGTTAATTTGAAATTACATTATGCCTTCCCCCTTATCAGAGCCCTGCTAGAGAATGAGAAGAAGAAGAGGGAGTTGGCAGAAAAAGAGAAGGAGAAGATTGAACGTGAAAAGGAGGAGCTAATGGAGAGACTCAAGCAAATTGAGGAGCAAACCAAGAAAGCTCAGCAAGGTAATATGAAATGTTCCAGTATTTCCTTAGGTGCATAGTCTGAGTGAGAAGGGTTCAATTCATAAAGCTATGAGCATCTCTGAGCTATTTGGCTCTGCAGTATTGTGTGCTAACTGGTGTTAGGGCCCTGGTTTAGCCTTCTGAAGCTGAACATAAGCCCTCTATATGCAGCTGCTGAAATAGGACTTGCATTAAAGAGATGGGTGGCAGCCAAGATGTCTCTCAGGCAGTGAGAGTACCTTGCAGTTGTTCATGTGCTGGCTGGAAGCTTTATCCCAGCACATCTGTAGAGGAAGGGGTCAAAAAGTGTAGCAGGGGTCACACCAGCCGGTACTCTCATATGATTACTATCCAATTGCTTGGCCAGTGTTACAGTGTGGTGTTGCCCAAGCAAAATGCTGTATGCTTCTCTGCCTTTAAGGATGTCATTTTGGAATGGGTACTTCCCCACAAATCAATTGGGCAAGTAATCTGATGGCTTGGAACAGACCTGGCTCTGAGTCTTCCAGCTCCACTTACAATGTGAAGGAGAGGAAAGGGGACAGTTGCTTGCATCTCTCCTTTACCTATCCCTCTGAAGGAAAACCCTCATCCAGAACGTAGGTGTAAGGGCACCTTCCTCTTCTAGTGCCATTCTTTACTTGATCTCCCTTCAAATGTGCTCCCCTATTTTCTTTCAGAACTGGAAGAACAGACCCGCAGAGCTATGGAGCTGGAACAGGAGAGAAAACGAGCTCAGGAGGAAGCAGAGAAACTGGCTAAAGAGCGTAGAGAAGCAGAAGAGGCAAAGGAGGCCCTATTGAAAGCATCCCATGATCAACAAAAGACCCAGGAACAGCTGGTAAGTGCGTGAGCTGAAAATTGGGTAGGGAAAATAGTGACAGGGTAGGGATCTAAGCTCTTGAAGCAAACTGGCTATGAATATAGTGAGGAAGCATAGTTTGGTTCTTTAATTTTCAGCCTCAAGCAGGTGAACTTATACCTAAACACAATTGTATTTGTACAATAGATCTGGATTGTTGTGCTTTTTGCATTTTTTTGTATGTGATGCTGAGAACAGAGTGTAGAGCTCACTAATTGCTTTCCCTGGTTTGGATTCAAAGAATTGAGTTCTGTAGCTCTGTTTAGAGGAGAAGAAAAGAAAAGAAAAAAAGAAAAAACAAACAAAAACACAAACCACAACAAAACCCAAAACTTTTTTGGCTTCCTTTTCCCTTGCATTTTGGAAATATCGGTGGGACTGAAGTTGACAGGAAGGCTTTCTCCTTACTGAAAAGATGTTAGAGATACTGTTTTTATTCAGGACTTGGACTAAATGCTTCATTTAGCAAGTACTTTGGTTTTGTCCCCACTAAAAGCCTTTGTTTTGCAGGCTTCTGAGATGGCAGAACTCACGGCTAGGATCACGCAGCTGGAGCTGGCCAGGCAGAAGAAAGAGAGCGAGGCCCAGGAGTGGCAACAGAAGGTAAAGCAGAATCTGAGCAAACGGCAGTACTTTTTGTGGAGTTGTTCTTCATTCTGTGTTGTGGCCTAAACTACTGCTCTAGATACTACACTAGACTGAGTGTCTGCAAGCTTGAGGCCGTTGTAAATACCCAGCTCTGCTTTTCTTGGTGGAATGAGTGCCCTATTCTAACTCCACATAGAAATATTTTGATAATTAGGCCTATAGCCCATTTTCCATGAATTAGAAACATTCTTCAAATCTCTGAAGTGTTAGCCAGCAGAAAGTTTTGCAAATGATTGTGGCTGAATATACCACTTCAGTGTGCAAGAGGTGCAAGGTTCCCTGTAATAAGCACTGAGTAGTGCTTTTGTGCACTTCTGCAAGAAGTCTCATGCACTCAGGATTATATTGACTAATTCACTGTGGCATGCCCTACTGCAGGCACAGATGGTGCAGGAGGATCTAGAAAAGACCAAAGAGGAGTTGAAGACTGCCATGAGCACCCCTCACGTCACTGAGCCCATGCACTCTGAGAATGAGCATGATGACGAGCAGGATGAGAATGCAGCAGAAGCCAGTGCTGAGCTACGATCAGAGGCCACAATCAAGGACCGCAGTGAGGAGGAGCGTACCACTGAAGCAGAGAAGAATGAACGGGTCCAGAAACACCTGAAGGTAAGAAGTTGGCAGCAGAGAGGGTATGTGTCTGGGTGCTGCTTCTATTCTTCTCACAATTAATTGCAGCTAGGAGGTATTACTGATATTTTAAAAAAAAAAAGAGGGGGGGAAAGAGGGGTGATAATGATCTTGCCAGATAGCTGCTTAACCATTGAGCATAGAGGCAGATCTTGTCTCCTGGCACTCTACTTCCAGTGAAATGGAAGTTGTGAAGTATTTTCAAACAGTGCCAAAAAGCAGCATCTGTCAGACGTAGTGTGCTTGTATGAGTCTTGCCAGCCATCTGACAGCTGTTCATAGCCCTGGCTGCAGTGAATCAGAGAACTTGGTCCAGTTCCTATCAAGCAGCTGTCTGTAACTGTCTTGTCTGACTGGGTTGCATTGCAAAACCCTGAGAGCAGCCCACTAGGGCTCAGCATAGAGGGAGCAGTGCTGCACTACCTTTTCATAAGAACTCCAGTGTTCTGGTATTGACTCTCGCCAAGCATTTTGTTATACTGCCTGCTAGCTGCCTGACTTGCATCAGGCTTTGCTTGTTCTGCATCATGCTGTGGTGGTTATGCATAGGCGGTGTGACAGAGGTGCACTTTATCTTCTGCAGCAGGTTTCTTTTGTGGTAGAAGGCTAGTAATTGCTCAAATTCTGCAAGATGCTCCTGTTGTCTTTAGGGATCCCTCCACTTGGCTCTTCTTCTGAAGTACATTGGAGACGGTCTTTCTTACTGTGCTAGACAAAGATAAATAGGGTGCCTGATTTTTCTACCTTCAAATGTTTGGGAAAAATATTAACAACTTCCACAGAATCACAGAATTGTTTAGGTTTGAAGGAATCTCTTAAGATCATCTAGTCGCACTTCCTTGCTCAAGCAGGGTCAGCTAGAGCAGATTGCCCAGAACTGTAAACATGTGGGCTTATGTTTTCTGTCTCCATGGATATTGAATCTTTAGGAAGATCAGCAAGGAACCTTGTTGTCCAGCTTTGAGTCTCTGGCATGTGCTAATCCATTGCAATCTGTTTCCCCTTCTCCGAAGGCTCTTTCCTCAGAGCTGGCAAATGCTCGGGATGAAACCAAGAAGACAGCCAATGATATGATCCACGCTGAGAACATGCGTCTGGGCCGAGACAAGTACAAGACCCTCCGTCAGATTCGGCAGGGCAACACCAAGCAGCGCATTGATGAGTTTGAGTCCATGTAAACTCTCCCCTGCACCTGCTGCCCTGCACTCTCTTCTCCCCTCTTTCCCATCCTCTCCTGTCATTCACGCTGGAACCACTACAGAAGAGTGACCATGGTCTTATTTATCGAGTTTTGGGCAAATGCTGAAGTTCAGCAACAGAAGAAAGAATAGTATTTACATCTTCCTGGGGTGGCTTGGGAAAGCAAACATGTATTGGGGCAAATCTGAAATTGTTTGGCTTCGGGTAAACTCTCACTGCATTTAGTTTTGTATTGCTTACTGAAGTAGCTGTGTTGCTGTCCTCTCCCGTTGGGTGGGGAGGCCAGCAGATACTTTTACTGAATTACGTACGGTAAAGCGCTAACAATTTGACACTGTGCCTTCCTACTAACTTGCACAAGCTTCAGTATTAAGCTTAGTAGCCAGGGTCTGAATTTCTGACTTAATACAGGGTCTGAATCATGTAGTTGAGAAGAGGAGGCTGGAGCTTAGGAAGAAGGGTTGGAGGTAGAATATGGACTTTCTTTCTAAAAGACCAAAGCTCTTGTCCTTCAAATATAAGCAGACCAAACAGATTCTGTGGTGTTCCTGCTGGTATTGCCTTTTGTTGTTTAATGATGGAACTTTGAATTTCCTAATCATGAGGAGGCCTTTGGAATATTTCCACTGATGCAGTGTGGTTTGGAGCCTCGAATTCCCTGCTTTCCAGAAGTTTTGTCTCTGGTAAATGGCTTTGTTCACTGTCATTTGTCTGATTTGAACGTAACCAGCGAGGCAGAGATAGCTAAAAAAAACACTGCCTTGGGATTTTCAATGGAAACCTAAAGGGGTAGGTAGAAATGTAAAAGACTAAACATTCCTGTAGCTGTATTTTTCCCTTGCTGAACCAGTACATTTCTAGTCATGTGAATAGGATTTCAGGTTTTTCCGTAAGAGGCCTTTTTAGCACATAGTCATTGGTGCCTTATGACTGTGTATAGATCCACTGTAGCTCAGATGTCTTTAGTTTAAACTAGATGCAATCATAAAACGTGATCAGCTGCTGGGGACCAAAAACTATTCTTGTATCTGGGTCATGTACAAGACTGCATCTGTCTTCCTGGCTTCAAGGAGCATTTGAGGGGAGAGGATCCTGAGATATTGCTGCCTTAATGCTCACTAGCATTCTGCCAGATCCCTTGCTCAAGTCCTTTTCCTTCCCCAGAAGGATGCTTTGCCCCTTGGTAGCTTTGAGAACAGAAGGCTCTGTCTCTTAGAAATGGGACACTAGTGCTTGTGAGACTGGTCCTGAGAGCCATTTGTACCAGTTGTAATACCCATCACCTCCTGTCTTCCAAGCTGTCCATGCTGTAGCTACCCAGAATCCTTCCTGCCATTTCTGGGGAGGAAACAGCCATGTATGCTCAGGGTTGAATTGGATTTTGGCTTGATCCTTCAGAGAAGGAAATGTTAACCTTCAGAATAGGCCTCTTAAAAATGGATTCCACCTACAATGGAGTCCTCCTTTGCTTTGCCTTCCTTGGATTAGCCTGTCCCTATAGGAAGTCATCAGGCTAGCCTGTGATTTATTTTCTTGCCTAGCATGATCCTAAATCTTGTGACTTTCTCAGTTTTGTGGATTCCCCCTTTGTATGGTATCACTGCTAATGGTGATGGAAGGAAAACATCTGAATGCTAGAGCATTTTCAGCTCCCTGCTCTATGGGAAAGGTAAAGGGGGACTGTGCCAAAAAGAAATGTTCATGGTAGTGTTAATAAACTGCAGTGTTTCCCCAAGAATTCCTTGGGCTGCTGGGAATGACCTTACCAGTGCTGTATTATTTTATTTTTTGGAAGCAATACAAGTCTGTGTGGAGATCCACACAAATACCAACCAACCTCTGTTAGGAGCATAGCTTAGTGTGTTGCTTCTAAACATCCAGATAAATCATGTGGGACCCCCTTCTCTCCCCTGGACACAGCGTGCTTTTTGGGGGGACACGACATGGTAAGCTTTTGGTTGGCCAAAAACACATGCCTCAGGACTTTGAAAGTCACAAATGAAAGATTGCAGTTAAATTTGTCAGAACTGATTTGCGTGTTTCTATACTGAAGGGTTATGGGCACTGGCTCTATGTGAGTCTCATTACTGGGGGAACAGACAACCTTTACACTTCTGTTTTGGTGCTTTAAAGCTGGTTTTCAGCACTTCTGCTCTGTCCGTGGCGACTATTGATGCATTTGCGGGGAGAAAAGCCTTTATTACACTCTAACAATTTCCTAACAAGCTGATGTATGGTGCCTGGAATATGTCTTCAAATAATAAATCAGTGAACATTTTCTGCTTTGATGGGTCACACAACACTGCTGAGCTCATGTATTATGATGCTGGCATGACTTCTGTTTATAGGGTTTTTTAATCGTTCTAATTCCAAATGGTCCAATATAGGAATAGAACGGCTTGTGCCAGTGAGCCCACCTAACTCTTTGTAGTTGTTTCAGCCCTGCCTTCTTCTTAACCAGTATTATATTCCAGTGGTATCTAATGATATTTGATTTCAATACTTCTAGCTATGCACAATTAGAAAATATTAGTCATGGGATGAAGGATATGTTTATGGTCCTCCTTCCCTTGGAAATGTATACTGTATTGTAAAGAAATGATATTTTGCAAGAAAACTAATGTAAGAAGCTTTCAGTATTATGGTGAGATTTGTAGACACGTTTTTTATTTGTTAGAATACAGTGGATTGTTCTTCCTCTCCATGTTCCAGTTTAATTGGATAACTACTCCTCCTGGGGGTGGGGGAAGTACTTTATCAAATGTTTGCCTGGCTTGTTTTTTCTTGTTTTATTTTTTGTTGCTGTAAATTATGTTGAGGATTTTTTGACCAGTCTTTTTACTGGATTATAATAAAACATCAATTCCATAAGGTTGTGGAGTAATTCATGGGTCCATGTGCTTATCTGCAGAGAGAACCTTGATATTAAGGCATTTTTTTCCTGTTTGGAGGAGTTGTTAAAATTCATACCCTGTTCTTCCTAAAGTGCCAATAAAGTTCAGAGAAATTCAGGAGATGGTGTCTGGCTGGTTACTTAAGGCTTGCTTTGAGTCTTGTGCTGTGTCTCCAAGCTAAACAGGTCTGCCGTGTGGTTCCCGAGAGGTCAGCCTTGTAGCACTCTTGCAAATAAGGAGATCTTACTTGCATCCTGAAAAGCAACTGCTTGAATAACATCCTTTTCCCCCTCCCCAGCCCTCCAAGCGGTCTGACTGGAGCCAGTACTGGAATTCACATTTCTTTGTGGAGACACTGACTATAAATTTATATTGTGTTTAACTTCCAAATGGACTGGTCAAATGGAGGAGGAGGAGCTGCTGTTGGAACTTGCCACTGGTGAACGCCTGCTGTGCCATGCCCAGGCCCATGTGCATCCACGACCAGGTTAGCATGCAGAGGGTGGCTGGGCCTCGATGCTTCTGCTTTCCCCTGATGTCCTGCTGGGTCTGTCCTGCCCTGCCCTGCCCCTGTACTGGGGATTTCAACCCGATTTTCTTTTGCAGCTACCTTGCCGTGGCTATCTCTACCTGTGTTTCCTGAGGTCTCAGGACTGGGTCCAATGATGGAAGAGCTACTGCCACCTTTCCTGCTAATTAACTGTGTAATCTTTCTTTGTAGCTGCTTTCCATGTGCTTGTGAAGAGGGGCTTTGCAGAACTTCTGCCTCATGGTTGCTGCACTGCAGAGTAAGACAGAGATTTTGTCAGAACATGGTAGCGCTCAGAGATCTGGTACTAGGGGAGAAACATGATCGTGTCTATAAACAAAATGTTAAGTGTGGAGCAACGGAGACTTCTGCAATCCCCACCAGGCTTGGCACGGATCCAGTTTCCATAGGTGGGTCTTTCTTGTTCCTTCCTTCCAGGATTCCAAAAACCTGACCATGCTGGAGGAATTGCATGTCTGCTTCAACGCTACTGCAGCCTTCAAGTGAAGTTTGTTGCACTGGTCTGGGGAGGTTGCTTTCACAAATGGGGTTCTTGCTGCTTTTGTTGCCCTTGCTTCTCAATGGACAATAACTTTCAGCTTGTGCTTAAATTTCTGGAGTCTCTGAGGACTCTGTGCTTGCAGCCAGATTACTCTTCTGCATGACTGGCCTAGCTTTTATGGCATTCCCTTGCCTGTATCTGTGGAGACTTAAGAGGCTTAGTAATTCTCCAGTTAGGTATATCTAATTCAGTTTGTGAAGAAATGGAAGTGCAAAGCATTAATGGCTGAAGGCTGCTTCTATGCAGGACCACATAGTAAAAAAAAAAGTCCAAAACCAGCCGATTCTTCTAATCTGTTGGAAGGCATTTTGAAGTTTAGAATCAGAAATTTGTATTTAACATCTAGTTTGGTCTAGTTTGTGTAGACAGCTTCTGCTGGATTTGCTATTCTGTCCGTGATATGTTTCAGATTCAGTTTAGGCTACACCTACAAGCGTTGGGGGCCCAGATGCTTTTGTCTGTGGGACAGGGACAGACTGGAGCATAAAAGGCTCTCAGAAGAGCTGGGGACCAGAAACACTGTCTTTTTGCAGGTTCTGGAATGTGGCTTTATTAAGCAGTGCAACTTACTAAGAACTCTAAAGAAAAGCCAAAGTAACCGTGTAGAGTCAAGTTTTCATTGAGATAAATCTGTCTGGACTAATGCATTTGGCCTAGGATACTTTGTCCTCCTACTTGGAGTCAGTGCAACTGTAGAAATAAGGCTGTGATTGCTTTTTCCTTCTCTTTTTTTTCACTTTCTAAGGCAGGGAATTGCAAGGGATTGGTCTCCACATTCTGATTTGTTCTGATGTAGACAAGTCCTGTAGGGACTTCTCTAGGTGGATGACAAGCTTATCGGTTGCTTGCTCAGGCTAATGCATTTGGAGGGAAGCACGGGCATTTTTATTTTTTAAGTGACCTGGTGTGAGATTCTCAGTGAACAGATGAGCAGGCTTGGTAGCCTTCCAGCCACTTCCTTTTTTTCTGCGATGAACAGTAATAGGCCGTGAACACCCCCTGATGCCACACTTATCAGTTCAGGTCAATTTGTGTAGGATACTGTTAGTAACTATGGCAGCTTAGTAAGGGAACTAGATCGGATTTTGCTCGCTACTTATCACTATCCTCTTGAAATCTGTTTTGGGTTGTGGAACCAGTAGATAGTCTCTGAGATATCAAAGAAGATTTGTTACCCCCTTTCTCGTGTTAGCTGGTCCTAGAAGCTGCTACTTCTATCTGTAACCTGGCTTCAGACTTGGTGCATCCTGCTGCAGTAGCTCTCCATTAAGTAGCTGCATCTAACAGCTATTTTCCAACATCTTGCAAAGCTTGATATAATGCAATATACAGGGTAAGGTATCATAATCGTAGACAGTTGTATGGCAGCTGCTTGGACATCTACGAAGGCAGACTATGTCTCAATGAGAAAGCGGAGAATAACTGAGGTGTGGCTTGTTTGCCCTGTACAATCAGTGTGACTGTTCTGTTGAGTGCCAGCTTCGCAATTATACATAACTCAATCTTGGGCATACAGTCTAATTATCTTATACCAGTGTATAATCGGAGCACATGACAACTGGCAGAGAACAGTGTAATTCATCTGTGATGACAACCCATAACTGATGCATATACCCTTATGCAAGTGAACTCCACATGTGATGTTAATGTCTCCCTTGCAGAAAAATTAACTTATCTGTAAGAAAAAGCATCTGGGCATCAATGCTTCAAATGCATGCTCAGCTGAGGCTGGCTTTTGTCTTGCAGGTCTGCAGCTCTAATTTAAGTGCAGTTTGTGGACAAGGGTGCAAGTCCTTATGACTGAACAATGCCTAAATGAACATCTAGTGCCAAGTGATGGATCTCTGAAAGTTACCAGTAACTTTAAACTAGTAATTTTAAGATGGACTTTCTCAGGATAGATGACAGGATGAAGTGGGTATAGGGAAAAGTGGAGGAAAGAATAGCGCTGAGACTGCAAAAAAGAATATTGGGAGCTCGTGGAAGGGACTGTACCTCCAGCTTCTGTTGAGAATGCACTTGCTCTGAGCAGGTGTTAATACCATTGATACAGCTTTGTGGTGAGCAGAGCTAGCTGGAAAATTACAAGCACCCATGATTGCTATTGCCTCTGGTTGTGCATTGTCTTTTAAAGGAATACAAGCCAGGGTTGATCTTCAATCATCAAGATTAACTGAAGGGTCAAGGGGATACTGCTCTTGAGCTGGGAGGTTACGATGAAGGATTTCTATACCCCACATACAGCAGTACTGCCTTCCCATCCATCTTTGAAGCATCCTTGACTGACTGAAGGAGAAGCATCTGCAAGTAAAGGCCTTGGCTGGGGCACTGTAACTTCGTAGTGGCCTTCACCCAGCCAGGCAGCAGCTGTGTTGCCAGAGGTGGCTGCTGTCAAGAAGCCCTGTTGTGAGTTAATTTTGTTTCCTTGTTGCAGTGTTAGCCCATCTCTGATGATTGCATTACTACCCTCTTGCTTCCTGTGGTAAAAAATTGGCCCTTGCTCCTTTTGTTTGTAGTGATTCTCAGAAGGTTGCTGAACATCTGGAGAAAGGTTGGAGTGGGCAAATGGTAGTCTTGCTTCAGTTTCTACATCTCTTCCCCCCAAGCCTCTAGCCTCTACGAGGCAGTATCTGAGACTTGAGCACACTTGATGTAAGCGCTTTGTCTGCAGGTTTGTGTTCAGTGCCTCTGTCTTGGGGCAGACTCTGTACCTGGTCCTGTGGGCTTGGAGAAAGCAGAACAAGCACAAGTTGTCCTATTTGCTTTTATTAGCAGCTTGTTCTGGACCAGGAAAGGTGGTTGATGGACTTTCATAGTGACAATGGGGAAGGGGAATTTCAGTTTTGTTCAGTGGCTTTAGTTCTGTGTATGTAAGCAGGCTGTATCTGCTTCCTTACAGGAGTATTTGTGAGGTGGTGGGCTCGGTAGGAGGTGGGGGGTAGGCTGTTCATGCCGTTCAAGTTAAGAACAAAGGCTGCGTTCTGGAAACCTTCACTACTCCTGGGTCTGTGCGCCTGCTGCTCTGACTACAGTCCCTGAGACTTTACCCATGGGAACAGCATGGGCTTGCCTCTGGCTACCTCTTGGCAGCAACTGAGCCAGTGCAGCTCTGGCAAGAGCACTTCTCTGTCTCAGGCGTGTGTCTTATCCATCATCCCTCATTCATACTCCTCAGAGGCCAACCAAGAATCCTTTCCCCCATTTCTTTGAGAGGTAAAACACGGCACAGAGGACGGTGTGTTTCTTCCAAGGCAGAAGAGTTTTGAATGAACCTGGTGGCCCATTTCACAGAACTATATTAATATGTATATTAACTACAGGACTACACAATGATTTTCATCTGCTTTCGGAGAGGCAGCAGACTAGTACGGTAATTTTAAACCTTCCATCTAGGGTTTCTTGGAAGCCACAAAGTTTACAGAAGAGCTCTTCTGGTCAGAGCTGTTTGCACAGCGTGTCTTCTGCCCAAAGGAATCGATGCAAGTCTGCTTTGTGCTGACTATGCCTACATGTTTGGTGATCAGCCCACGGAAGGACTGAAACTCTTAACAGTGGTCAGAGAAGCTGGGTCTGGTGTCTGAGCAGCCTGAGTGTGCTTTTGGCTGTGGAGGCTGCAATGGTATTGTGTAAATTTTTGTTGGATCAGTGCTGATTTCAATCTGGTTACTTCTTGTGTGGAAATCAGGGATGAGGTGCAGTTAATGGCACCTCATAGCTGTTTTGGACTTCTGCATGAGAGTCCCGAGGCGGGGGGGGAGGTGAATTGTCCTTTGTGTGGTGCACAAGAAATTGGGCGATGTCTTTCAAGGCAGAAAACCACTTCCTTCCCAGCATGTGCTAACACATCGCTAGACGTGTAGGCACAGCCACTGCACTGACAGCAGTGTGACCTGCTGGCAAGCAAGAGGTGGGGCAGGGTGCGTGTGTGCGTGTGCATGCTAGTGGAAAGTTGGCTTCTGCCCAATTTCTGTGAAACAGAGCTAAAGATTCACTTCAGCTGTGTCTGTCCTACCCATAAAGTGTATGCTGACCTCCAAAGCAACATTTTGAGGGCTTTTTCAAAGCAAGGATATTTTTGCTTAGTTGGTTTTTTTTTTTCCATTGGTTGGCTTGTTTTTTGTGGGAAGGGTGGTTATTTGCAAAGGTTTCTATTTTTGTGTCCTGGGCTAAATGAACACTGGTTTACTCTGGAAAGGCTGCATTTACTTCTAGGCTTGCTGCTAGATGGAGTGGGGGAGAGGAGGGGAAAAAGGAGATCTTACTTCTGCCCTTCTCCTCCTGTTTCAAATACCTTAGAACAGGCTATCCGAACTCACGGGGCATGATTCTCTCGTACCCCAGCAGGGTTGTTCCTGCTTTCACCGGAGGACAGTTGTCCCCTTCACTGCTGCTCACCTCCCTGCAGGACTGGGTACGATGCTCTCAGACCTGACTTCCCTGTCTGTGTTGGCCTCTCTCCCATCGGGTGGCATTGACCCGTCACTTGCTGTGCTCTGGGTTCCTGGCAAGGAGAGGGGTCAGTGCCAGGCAAACACGCACATGTCCTTGCTGTGAAAACTGCTGCACATATATCTGGTGTATCTCTCAATTCAAGGTTGGCTGGAGAGATATGATGCTTTGTGGTTTGTTTGGATGTGCTGTGGCGCCTTTCCTTGCGTCTCTCTTGGAAGCCTTGCTTTCCTTCTATGGAAATGACTGAGACAGAACTGGGCTGCCTACTGCATCTCTGTGGTGCCTCAAAAGTGAAGGCAGGACTGGGCAGAGTCTCTCAGCTGCAGAGGCTGCACAGAGCGATTTTAAATTCAGGGGTGAGCTGCAGCCCAAGAATTTGGGTTTGAAGGCTGAAGTATTCCGCTTGCAGGAGAGAGCAAACCACCTGGAAAAGCTGACCTGAGACTGAGGGGCGGCAGATCAGGGACACCGGCCAGAGCTGTGTTCAGCTAAAACAAACCGCTCTCCTCTGTGATACAAGCAAGGGGGGGGAGGGAAGCCTTCGAAGGATATTCTACAGATGATTTGAAATGAGGATTTTTTACCTTAACTGGGGTTGAGGGGTGGAATTAGAGAAGGCCCAGTGATCCTGGGCATGTCTGGGCTGTCTGACGTGCACCCACGCCTGCCGTGTGGCATCCCTGCTTCGGCATCGTACCCCTGCCCAGCTGCTCCCAGGGACATGCCATGGGTGCCTCTTGGCAGACGGCAGCTCTCTTGCTGACTCTGGACTTGGGGGTAGCACTCACTCTGGATTAAAATCCTAGTGGTACTCAGTGATTCGTCCCACTCTCCCTGCACTTACAGAGCTGTTGGCCTGAACAAAACCTGAGGGGCAAATCCTGCAGCAGAAAAAATGCATTTGTGGGACAAGCAGGGGCTGGCATGAGGGTGCTGCAAGGCTGTGATTGCTGATTGCCAAGCCCATCACATATTGAGCTAGGAAGTGTCACCTGTGCTCAGCAAAAGGAGTGAGGAGACTTTGGTCAGTGATGCCCTGCAAATACGACTCCAAGTTATCTCAGATGACATCCCTCCATAGCAGGGCACTGCATGTTTCTCTTGCATGTGTCCTGTCATGGCAGCAGTAATGCCCAGCCTGCACTTGGCAAATGGGTGTGAGGCAGAATGAAATACTCCTCTGTGCTGCTCTACCAGGTGCAGAGTGAACAGAGGGAAGTAGACAGGTGATTCTAGAAGCTGGATTTCCCCCTAAGAAAAAAAAGTTTTTCTTTTTTAATCCTTTATGTATTGCCCATGACTTTCTCTCCACTGAAGCGATCTCAGTGGTGTGTTTGAATGCTTGGGTGCTTGCCTTTAAAACTTTATTGGACTGAAGAATAGGATTCCCCTTCCTCCTTATGGAAAATGCTTGTGGTCCTTAATGTCTTCAATGCTTTTCTCAGAAAGCTTAAGCATCCCCCTTCCAACCTGAAAGCTTTGGGTGGAAAATTTTCATTTTGGGGTGAAAAGCCAAAACTTTCCAGTTATCTTCAAAACTATGAATCCACTCTGTGTGTGTGTGTGTGTGTTGAGGGGATCATTTTCCAGCCAGTTCTTGTTCTTATGCTGTAGTTTCTCTCCCCTGTATGGATTGGTTAGAGAGTCGAGTTTCAAAGGTTTTTGCTTATACTGGCTACTATGTTACTGCGTTAAAAAACTTGATTAAAGCAAGCACCCTACCAAATGGTGAACTGTTAATTTGATATTGGGGACAACTCAGGCTCCTGAAATGAGAGCTGTTTTAAAACTCCACAAAAGCCAGGAACTGAAATGGTCTCTGCTGTTGCATTTTGGTCCTCAGAGGCAAATTGATTTACCCTGGAGAGGAGGGTAGACTAAACTAGTGACAGTGTTTCTGGGAATAAATTAAAGTGTTTTCTTCTACAGAAGTCTCACTAGCATGGAGTATTATTTAGCATGGAATGAATGATACCTATCTGTGCCTTTATGGCGCTTTTCAGCAGAGAATTTAGCAAATGAGCAAAGTGGCCGCTTCTCACCACTGTCCTGTGAAGTAAGTGAATATTCACATTTTAGAGCTGGGAGCCTGCAGTATCGGAGAAGGCAACGATGTGGCTGGGCGACATCCACATCGAGCAGAATCCATAAGTCTTACTCTTGCCCTGTTGCTGTAAGAACTGGCATGCCCGTCTCTTCCTGAGGCAGCAGCCGTCAGTGCTCCTGCCAGTCTGCTCTTGCAACCCCTTTATGATTAGACATTGCAATGAATATTGCTCCTGAAACTGGATTTAGGTCTGCTTCCTAAAAGGGAAGTCTGTAAGGCAAAACAAGGTGAGCATTGCTTGAGGACTGGTATGTGGAGATGATGCTCATGTTACCACGCTTCCCCCAATTCCCATGCCCTGATGGGCTGGACTGCAGCAAGATCCAAGCACAATCCCTCTGTCCCATCCCTCCCTCCTCCCTCCCTCCACCCCCAGGGAGGCTGTCCTAGTTTTTTGTTTTTTTTTTTTTCTTTCTTTCTTTTTTCCCTCATCTCAGCTGTACTTATAACTCTTAGTCTAGCTGGCCTTGCAACAAACGACAGCCCAGGAGACTCGGCGCAGGACCCGAAGTAGCATGATAGCTCAAGGCATCTCGGGGCTCATGCGACCCTTGCTAAGTGGACTGAATGTGAGCAAAATTCGCTTTATTTATCTCTGTGGGGTGACCGAGCAGCATCACACACCAGCTAAGCAGGGGTCAAAAAGAGGCTTCAGCTCCACGCGCAAGCTCCAGGATGCCCCTGGGGAATCGGGGTGAGTCAAATGCTGAACCCTAACTTGCTGCGTCGGGAAGGGCCTTCTCAGGAGGGACACGCGCTCGCCTCTGCCCTGCTCCGCAGGAGGGAGGAGAGAGGGGCCAGGGCGAAGCGCGGCCTGCGGGGGGTGGTGGGCGAGGCGGTGTGGGCTGAGCAGGTCTCCACGCGCAAGCTCCAGGATGCCCCTGGGGAATCGGGGTGAGTCAAATGCTGAACCCTAACTTGCTGCGTCGGGAAGGGCCTTCTCAGGAGGGACACGCGCTCGCCTCTGCCCTGCTCCGCAGGAGGGAGGAGAGAGGGGCCAGGGCGAAGCGCGGCCTGCGGGGGGTGGTGGGCGAGGCGGTGTGGGCTGAGCAGGTGCTGACGGGAGGGAGGTGGTGCAGGGGGGAGCCAGTCGGAGGGAGGTGCTGCCCCCCGCTGCTGGAGCTGCGGGGGCCGCAGCTGGCGGCCTGGATCCACAGCACGAAGATGACGACGTGGCGCGAGAGTCCATCGACCACTGAGGCCCAGTCACCAGCCTTTGAGGAACGGGGATGGTGGGCAAGGTGTGTCGGACAGCTGGGCCACGAGCCTGCTGTATTCATGCTGT
>NW_009207283.1:0-29416 GCF_000690835.1 Fulmarus glacialis | reverse complement strand
TGGCGGCTGTGGGCGCATGGGGCCCTACGAGCCCACAGCACTGGTGTCCTGCCAGGCTCCCCAGGCCAGTGACTGGTGCTGGGCTTTGCCGAGACTGCTTGCTTGGGGCTACATGCGCAGTTTGCCATGGTGGTTGAGTCTGTGAGTTGAACTCTGCGGTGGAAATGGGTCAGAAGCCTGTGTTTAGAAATGCCTCTAAATGCGTTTGGTCCCTGCCAGGGCGGAGGACTCCCAGCTGGTCATCGGAAAGGGCCGACTTTGGCCTGTTTAGGGGCCTGGTTGACAGAGTCCCGTGGGAGGCAGTCCTGAGGGGCAAAGGAGTCCGAGAAGACTGGACATTCTTCAGAAGGAAACCTTAAAGACGCAGGAGCAGGCCGTCCCCATGTGCCGAAAGGATGGGGCTGAGCAGAGAGGCTGCCTGGCGAGAGAACTCGTCTGTATTTCTACAGCACACTCCCTGCCGGTCTTACCTCTGTTCCTTAGGGATAATTCAGAAGGAGACTGAATTTCTCTCAGCAAAATAAAGGGAATTTGTAGATCTCCTAGACCAGTATGGTCTGGATCATGCTGTAATCTGCTAGACATTGAGAAAAAGACCCAACCAACATCACAGAAACTACAATAAACTATTTTGCTATCTGACCTTAGAGAAAAGTTATACTGATAACCCTGCTTAATGGAATAAACGAAGACTGGTTATCAATGGGTTTTCTTTCTAATTGGTTTGTTGCTTATGAAATTCTCTCTGGCAGTACTTGTGGGCATCTTGCTATTTTGTATGGTGTTGGAAAGTATCTCTTAGGGAAAAACACTAACAGGGAGAAGAAAAACCTTCTTGAAACCCTCTTCACTTGTTCCCTGTGTCACAGAAAGTTTGAGATTTTTTTAAATAGGGAATAAATCAGTTGGCATGCATTGAATTTGAATTTGTCACATCCTGATAAGATCTTTCCAAAGCTCTGACCCTGCGTCCTGTGACAATAATGCCACTGTAAAGTAGTTCAGCCTAAATGAAGCAAAATTTAGTCTAATCAATTTTGAGTTGTTTTTAAAATCCCGGTTCAAAATTATTTTCTTAACAAAATGTGAATTTTTTCATACTTTCAAAAACACTGGTAAACAAATTCAGAAGTAAATAGAAAATAAAAGCTACAGACTTTCTCCCTGGGCTTTTCTGAACCCTGGGGTACCCAAAGCAGGTGGCCTCGGGGAGAGACTCAAGCCTGGGACTGATGCAGGGGATATGAAGACAGCTAGGCCAGTACACGAATGCGTCTGTGGGAGATGACTGAACTGAACAGTGAAAACAGGGAGTAATCAGGCTGGGTTTATGCCCCCAACAGAGGCACCTATACTAAGAACACAGACAAACAGCTTAAATTTCCCCTACAGCCAGTGAAGAGAGAAGCTGCTTACAGGTGCTTTCCATGTCGTGGTCTAGGAGTGCTCGGCATCGTCCCTGCTCTCGAGAAGGTGAACTGCTGCACCTAGGCTCCTCCAAAGTCATGCAGGGGGTCTGGCAATAGTTCCCCTACAGCCAGTGAAGAGAGAAGCTGCTTACAGGTGCTTTCCATGTCGTGGTCTAGGAGTGCTCAGCATCGTCCCTGCTCTCGAGAAGGGTGAACTGCTGCACCCAGGCTCCTCCAAAGTCATGCAGGGGATCTGTGGCAATAGCGTCTGGACTTCCTCATATCTAACTGGATACCCTGTGTGTTGTGCCTGGCTGCAACTCAGCTGTCTCATGGCTCATTTAACTGGCAGCAACAGTCAAAGCAGGGCTGTGTCCAGGAGGAACTGCATTCGTGGGAGCCTGGTGCGGGGATCCTCCTGGGACTGATGTCGGCTGAAGCTCTAGGTGCCTCAAAGACAACACAAATGAAGTTTTCTGTCAATAAATATGCGTGCAGCTTTGGGGATTGTTGGATCCAGCACACTCTGCTTGCAGGCAGCCAGCTTGCATTATCCTGTTGAAGAATGCATTGAGTTGCAGCATTAAGTGAAGTCCTATGACTTTACCATTTCTATTGTGTAATAAATTTTTTCACCCATAACTGTAAAACCAACATTGCCAGGAAACCTGCCTCTTTGCCATAAAAATTGAATAAATGGGTCTAATCCATCAAAATACAGAGGGGGTTGGTTTGCTTTGTTTTCTTTTGATATTTGAGAACTAGCTTTTAAATTGCTTATTCACAAAGAAATGTCTGTGGGTGTTTCTATGAAGGAGACAGAAACGTCTTAAAGATGTTTTTTGGCTGTTTGCTTTGGGAAATAGGGTGGTCCTGCTTGGCTGTGCTTGACTGCAACGTGGTCTTTCCATTCTGCACGTGAGAAACTCTTCCCTCTGCAGCATGGTCTCGGTGCTAACTTCACAGCTGCTTTCATAACCGGGGGACCCTGTTGTAGACTAATGGCCCAGGCATTGTTTTCTGCTGAAGCTTTCTGAAAAGCAGGAAGCTGGCCTCCTCACGTGAAGGTACAGCGGCCCCTGTGCTCTGCTTCTGCTAGCTGAAGCAAGATGCAGCTGAAAACAAAAGAGCAGAGAAAGCAAAAACTATTGCTTCATCTCTTTTCTCCACTTCCAAATTTTGATGGAATATGGGGATTGGCTTTCCAAAGAGATGACTGTTCAGAGTTTGCTGTACCTGAAGTCTTGCTGATGAAGTCCATGTGACAACATTTTAAGAAACAGCATTCTGAATCACTTAGAAATGTACTGCAATTATTCGTCAGCAGGTAAATGGGATTAGATCTAGATGATGATTGTGACTTATGTGAAGCGGAATGAATAAGACCTGCAAATCTGAAAGAGAACATTTCTTCCCCCTCTTCCATTACATTTTTACAGGAATTCTTTCCTGTCTCCTATTCCGCTGTACATCCTATACATCCCCCGTACTCCACCTCTGCCTCTTGTGAGTTAAGAAAGAGCAAAGGAAAATGTTTAAGCTTGATCCTTATATATTTCTGTGCTTAACGTTAAAAGGAAATCAGCAGAGATCTCCACATGCTTCTTTGTCATCTGCCACAGGGCAGAGAGGGATGAGCAGACAGGGTAAGTCAGCTGCTGGTGTTGCTATCCCAGGGACGAGTCCCATTTAACCAATTCTTCCTCCCAATCTCTGTGACTTTCCAAGAGAATGCCTGGCACAGAGGAGTGTAGGTGCTAACAGCACCTCCTTGGCTGGTGGGTTTGCTGTAACGTGTGACTCTGGGGCTGTGACAGTTTGTATTCAATGTATATTGCAAATACATTGCAAGAAATTGGGAGATAATACTAGAAATTCTCAGAGCTGGATGCTGCTTCACTCAGCCTTGTGTAAAAATCAGGGGATCGTGAGCTTGGCCAGTTCTCGCTGCGAAATTCACTCTATCTTCAAGGCTGTGGTTCTTTCTTCCTCTGCCAGAAATGGCAGCAGCAAGGCCGCGGGGCAGCGCTGACACTGCTAGCGCTTGGGAGTTTATCGGAGCTGTGGGAGACAGAGGTGGATCTTTCCAGAGATCTGGGAGAGGGGTGCGTGTTGTCGGCTTGACGGAAGGGAAGAGGGTGGACCAGCTTCTGCCACTGGAGAATGTCCTGGGCTTTGAGATGATGGGCACTTGGGCAGTGCCACATTAAGAGGCACTGGGCAAAATACCCACTGACCCCAGGGTGCTGCCCTGTTTCAGCACAGGAGGTGGGACCTTTGGGTAACTGGGACCTCCTGCTTCTAAGTGACCATTTGGGTATGTACACTAAGAAAACCCACTGTTTGCTCATGTGCTTCCCCTGGCAAATATAATAGAAGGTCTCAGAATATACTGCCTTGGTGGGAAATCCCTGACACCGCTGTTCAGGGTGGCAGCCTTCTCCACACTAAGGGGGAGACGCTGGTCTGAAGGAGATGAGCGGATGCTGTTTCCCTCTTATTTGTAGATGTGGTTTCTGCAAGTCAGCACTAAGAGATGCTGATGGCCTCGTTCTTAACTCTCTACCAGATTAAACCTTGCAGGCTGTCAAAATAACTAGCAGTTTCTCCTGAGCAAGGATCACATCAGCTCGGAGGAGGTTACTCAGCATGGTTGCTCTGTAAGCTGGGGCTGAGCATGTCTCATCACAAGGCTCCCTCTGATTGAGTTCAGGGAAGGAGTGGGCACTTCGTGAAAGAACAAACAGCAGAAAAGGAACAGTCACCAAGTAATCCCCTTGGGAAGGGAAGGGGAAACAAAATGTGAATGACAACAGCCCTTATTGCATGATTAGTATCTGATCCTGAGCACTGGTCTTGTTATTACGTCACTCCATCCAAGATTAACATCCCGGGACTTGCAAACACTTTGCCTGCCTGCGAATGCTCCCTCCACCAGCCGGCCCAAGCAGAGGCAGCGGGTGCAGAGCATCTGCACTTGTTCACGTGCAGCTAAACATTTATTCTGAGGGATGTTTGATAAAGTGGGAAATATTTTGAATCAACTCAGATTTGTCCACCACTGAGAGCTGATAATCTGAATCTTTTCTGACACGTGTGGTAATCCTTCTAGAAAGTGTTTGTGTGCACATTTCCCTCCAAGTGCCGTGTCTCTAGTGCTCAGCAGAGACCTCAACAGTGGGCGTGCAGGAAAGGGTGGGCCCCTCTGATTTTTGCAAACTTGTCTTACAGCACTGCAGACCAGGTGACGGTGCATTTTATAAATCGGGATGGAGAGCGACTTACGGCCACGGCCAAAGAAGGGGAGAGTTTGCTGGAAGTGGTAGTCAATCAAAACTTGGCCATTGATGGATTTGGTAGGTGTTGCACAAGGGTATGTGCTCTTAGGATTTATGTGTCTGTGCTGTGACCAGTGGGGACCTGAGAGTAGTGCAGCTGTAGACATGCCACTGTGTGCCAGTGAGGCCATGAAGCAAGCTTCTCTTCCCCAACACCTTCTTGCTGGGCTGGCTTACCACACTGAGATGGCAGTGTGACTTCCACGCCGTCACTGCTGGGATTCCAGCAGCCTGTGTCTATGTGTTTGGCTGGTTAGAGTTGACGTACAAATTCGAAAACTGATTGTGATCCTCCCAGAGAAGAGGCAGACTGAAATCTGCATCCATCTGTTGTGTCTTCTGGCATCTCTTTTGATATGCTCCAGGTCTGTTAAAAGACCTTTTCTCACACAGTTCCTGAAGATGATCTCTCTCACCCCTTGTTTTTTCTGATTTGCTGTCATTCCCTCGTTTCTCCACCAGGTGCATGTGAAGGGACATTAGCCTGCTCCACCTGTCACCTCATCTTTGAGAAGGACACCTTCCAAAAACTGGGTGCCATCTCAGATGAAGAGCTGGACATGCTGGACTTGGCGTATGGACTCACTGAGACGTAAGCCTCCCTGCTGATCGCGGTAGATTCTCAAGCCTCTGAGGCAGAGTCTCAGCACCTGGCACCTGTTTCCAAGGGACAGGACTTATTCTGTGTTACGGTTGTGCCTCTAGAGCTGCTTTCTCTTGGGGCACGGGAGACCTCTAACAGGAACTTTAGTGAAAACCCAGCCT
Organism: Fulmarus glacialis; assembly: GCF_000690835.1. Classification (NCBI taxonomy): domain Eukaryota; kingdom Metazoa; phylum Chordata; class Aves; order Procellariiformes; family Procellariidae; genus Fulmarus; species Fulmarus glacialis. The sequence continues at coordinate 23,904 of NW_009207283.1, read as the reverse complement.
GGACCAGACATCCCAATGTGGGCAGGGAATTTCTTCCTTTCCTGTGGGAACAGATGAGGCTCACTTAATGTTTTCTTCTCAGATCTCGCCTTGGCTGCCAGGTGTGCATTAAGAAGTCGATGGATGGTCTGACGGTGCGGGTCCCCATGGATGTATCGGACATCAGGAGGCAGCTGGAGGTTGGAAAGCAAAGCAAACAGTAACTGGAAATGACTCCTGCACAATTCGTGTCCTCATTTTAGGTGTGGCAGGGTACTTTGCTTTTGGTTAACTCTATTGCTTTTTGTGGCTGGCTTGCAGTAGACCCTAGAGGTCTGTTTCAGTATAAATGCCTTTTCGGTAAGTCTCTTATTTAAACAAAGCTTAATGCTAGGCTGTTTGGTACATGTTTTAAGTTAAGTGCTGTGCTGCATGCAACTGGACTAAAGTGTATGGCTTTACATTTCCCTGGGTGGGTGACAGTAAACATCTGTGCTGTATGTGACTCACCCTCTCCTTTGAAATTTAAGGAATTCTTCTATTCTAAGTAACTGCTGGGAATTTTGCAAGGCTTGGCTTTTTAACTGTAGAGCAGACTTTTCCCAATTTGGGAAGGTTAAGAAGAGATAGCTGTTCCAAACACAAGATGGTATGCTGGTTGGCTTGATGATACAGGCTAACTGAGTTTGGTTAGGAAGAACATACTGATAGCCATTTGAATGCTGACATTTCACTTTCTATGAATTTGAGATGTTGCAGGTCACTGAATTGTTATGTGCCATCATCTGCCACTTTCTCCAAATATTAAATTTTCCCATTGCTGTACTACCACATATGTCAAATAAAATTCTAATAATCACGCTTTTAGACCTATGAGGTGCACTTTTCTGGTAACATGAGCCTGGTTGGAATAGAATGATTTTGATGGAAATTTAGGTATAATACCCTGTTGCTCTAGTTTACTTGCCTGGATTTTCCCCTTGTGTTTGAATATGTCAAACTTGCCGTCTAAATGTCATAGAGAACCCATGATCTATAACCGAGTTTTCCAAACGGAACTCTGCACAGAAACCTTTCCTATGGATTTAGTTAAAACCCAGGCTCTGTTTAGCAATGAATTTAAACCAACAAGTTACTGTTCTTAGGCAAGGTATCAACCCCATAAAAGATGTATACATTTTAAAAATGCTTACATTAGAGCGTTCACAGTTTTATTTGGCATAAATTGCAGAGTTTTGATCGGGGGTGGGGATGATGACTGCCCTGTGGGGGGGGCCGGGACCTGCTCTGTGCCTGTCACAGCCCCTTCCAGCTGGCTCTGAAACCAGTGTAAAAACCCGTTTGCACACCAAAAGTTTAATCAGTCAGAGGAGCGTGTGGCACGTGCGCTCAAATACATTTAAGAAGGAGTGATAGCCACTAGGAGCAGGAGACAGAAAAGGAGATGAGGGTTGACATGGGAGGAGGCAGGTGGAAGCGACAGTGTCAGTGGCCCGGCCGTGGAAGGAGGTGCTCTGCCCCAGAGGAGGCACACGCCTCTGAAGGGGCTGTAGCTTGCAGATGACCCACGCTGGAGCAGAGACAACCCTGAGGGACTGCAGCTCGTGGGTGATCTGTGCCGGGGCAGGGTCACCCTAGAGGGCTTGTGGCCCCTGGAGGATCAACGCTTGAGCAGAGGCAGCAATTAAGAAACCGGGAGCACTGGAAGTAAATGAGTAAGAAGCCAGCCAGGCCTGGCAGAAAGAAACTGTTACGCACAGACCCTGACCGCCTGTGCCACCTCTTCCCTCACTGAAGGGGTTGGGAGGGACTGGTGAAGACAAGGGCTGTTGAGGCAATGGATTGGGTTGGGGGAGAGTTGGGTTTGACTGAAGCTGAGCTTGCGGAAGGGTGAGGAAAAGTGTCTCCCTGTTTGTTTAATTGTTTGTCATCTCTCCCCCTCCCCCCTGCAATACCTGAATTAGAAGATAAAAGTTGATGCTAATTGGCAATAAATTAAATTAAGTAAAATTCCACAAGTTGAGGTGTTTCAGCCTGTGACAATAGTACCTGATTAGATGGGTGAATAACAAATTTTGTATAGAGAGAGAGGTAATAGCTTTCATTAGACCAGATGCTTGTAGCTGGGGGGAGAGGAGGGTAAACACTTTCAGACATACAAGTCCTTCTTTAGATTTGAGATAAGAGCTGGAAACTCCAAGTTTAAGCATCCTGCTGCAAAGTGAGTGGAAAGGATCATTTAAAGGTCAGGATCTCTGCAAGTGTATTAAGTGATTTTGTTTGGGACCACCTTGTAACTCTGCCTCCTTCAGGAGTTAGTTTTCCCCCATTACCCGCTGGGTTTGACCTATGTTTGTGTTGGGTTTGCAAGCCAGGATCCACCAGGAAAAGTTCAGCAAAACAAGAACGTGGTCTCCCAGCTCACCCAGATTTTTGGTCGCTAGCATCACGTACCAGCACTGTGCAGCGTCTCTGCCGGTGCCCGCTGGCCCCGGTGTGCCCGGGCGAGGGACGGCGACTGCCGAGGGCTTCGCTGGGACGCGAGGAGGAGCTCGCGGCGCATCCACAGCTCCTTGCACGCACAGCAAGCAGAGAGGAGGAGGACGCGGCTTCACTGTGTCTCCATCCCTCCTTCCTCACCTCCTGCACTCTGACTGGTGAGTGGCTCTATCTCGGAAAGCTCAGAGCTGCTGTCCATGTTTGATGGTCGCAGTGCTACCTCCATGCCTGCCTTTAAGGCAGTGGTAATGCTGACACGAGCCCTGCCCCTCTCAGGGTGGTCCAGTGTTCGCGTGGGGCTCTCGGGCACAGGTGGAGAGTGACACTCTGTAAATCCCCACTATAGGCTTTGGCTTCCTCTCTGGTCCATCATGCAAAAAGCAGTACAAAATTTTATCCAGGGCAGCTGAGAGAAGGCTATCTACGGGGGGAATTTTCTAGTGTGGGCCAGAGCCACTTCCTGTAGGAGGTGAATGCAGGAGGGTGGATTTTTTGCAAGGTCCCAGCCCTGTTTTGGGACCATGGATGTGGTGGTGTAATGGGGCTTTAGAGGCTCTTGATTGGCATTTCACACAAGCCAGCACAAGGCCAAACCTTCTACAGGGCAGCCCTTTGCTTTGTTATACCTCAGAAAACTCCTCCAGGGTGTGCCTGTTTCTCCCAAACCTCTTCTCCAGCTTGCCCCAGGTTTACTATAATAAAGCAAAGAGAATAAAAATGGATTAAATGAAAGCGGTAAAGGACCTTCAGTACCACTTCATGTCTCTCCCCACTCCTGGTGCTGCCACTACCCCTTGCAAAGCAGAGATGATCCGGAATTTTGTGGTCCCACTCTTCAGCCCCCTCCTGCTTGTGAGTTTGAAGCTGGACCACAGGTTGCTGCTGAAGGATGTCAGTTCTCTACACAGAGGTGCGATGCCACATGCTGGTGGGATGGCGAGGGAGGGAAGAGCTGCTGGCTTGAAAGGGTTGACTGACCGTCACCTTCCTCTTCAGAGCGTGGGTGACCTTCAAAGAAAAAGTTTCTAGGGCAAGCTGTTTGCTTTGATATGCAGGTAGCTAAACAGCCCACACTACTCTTCGGCAAGGCTATCTGTCCCTCAGCGGTGCCGTGGGATAGCAGAGAGGACTCTGGACAAAGGAGCTACCTGCAAAGGATGGGGGAGAATATGTCTTGGGAGACTGGCTTTCCTAACTCTGTCGGGATGTCAGAAATGGAATTGAGACTGTTGAAATAAACTACAGCTGCCCCGGGCACTTCCATCACGGTTTCTGTCAGCCTGCAGGGTAAGGGAACAAATCATACATGCCAAGCAGAAATGAGACGAGGCTGAAGCGCATGAGTCATTATCTCTTCAAGGCAAATGAGCTGGACTTGTCTGGCCTTGATCTATACTGGGAGCAGGTCATGAAGGCTCCTTGCTTCCCAGATGGCAACCACACTACACGTCTTCCCGAGTGTCCGTGTCCAGTGGGGCACCGAGTAGGGCTTTCAGTATGTGTCAGGCTAACTTGGACTAAATCTCTCCTTTTGATCTGAAAAAGGGCAGAGAGAGAGAAGGGAAACCTATTTGTGTCCGAGGGCTGTACATTGAGGGAAAATGTGGCCTTTCTGGGGCAGAAAGTCAATTGTCTGTGCATTTGTTATCTCTTGTTATGAGCAGGCTGGGTGCTGTGGAACTCTTTCAAGACTGCTTGGTGACTTCCAAATACATCTCTGCGTCTCAGGGAGGGGAACATGCCACTTGGGAGTTTTGAGAAAGAGATTTTGGTAGCAGTTGGATGTAATATGTGACAGGAAAATGAACACCCTAAGGCGTCACTGATCACACTCTCAGCAGGTGTAAATCAGTGTCAGAGGCAATGACTGTGAGGATGGGGTACTCTCCTATTAAGGAAAGGGGCCCTTATTTGAAGGTTTTGTAATTGTCTTCCTTGGACATTCCAGGAGTGCTGGTCCAGAGACTCCACCCCATGACAGAAGATGAACGAAACGTATTTACAAGGAAGACAAAGCTAAAACAGTCACACCTCCCTTCTTTGCAGGAAGGCGAAGAGCATTCCTCTTTATCCTTATCTTGATCTGTCAGCTGCCGCGCAGCTTTCCCCCTGCGACACCCGCACCGCTGGGAGCACTGACAGCACATCCCCAGGCTGCTGTGGGAGCGTGGGGGGAATCACAGCCCCGGCGGCACGGTGAGCCACTGCTGGGTGCCTCCTGCAGGGACTGACAGGAAGGCAGGGTGCTCTCATAAGAACGAAGTCAGAATTTGTATTTTGGGCAATTTATACTTGTGGCCTTGAGTTTCCTGGGATTAAAAGCAGTAGTTTGGCATTATTGTTCAGCAGAAGCTAGGAGCTCTGGGTCCTTTTTGTCTTTATGGCACAGTCCTGTGGGGGCTGTGGCCAGGGTTTGGGGGATTGAGAGGTGGGGCATTATATGAAGGCACTTACCTGTTCTTCAACTACACTTGGAACGTGCTGGATGGTGGCACAGCTCACAGGTTTCCCGATCTGCTATCCCTAGGGAATCTGACTGATTTGCTACATGTATTTTGATGGCCTGGAAGAAAGGGGAACACTTCTGCTAACTTAGTGGATATAGGATTGGGTGCCAAAACATGGGGAGAATCTTGGTCTCCAGCAAGCTGCACTCTCAGAATTGCATTATTGCCTGGGCTCATGGAAAAGGAGTGCTGCAGCTTTCCACGCCAGGCCTGGAGGCAGCAGGTAGGCAAGGTCTCTGTGCCCGTGTGGAGGCCAAGTCTCCCTCTGTCTCGTGTGGCACCCTGCCTCTGCTGTGCAGCCGCACGCTCCCAAAGGGACCAGTGGTTTGTGCTGTCTTTTCTGCTAAATTTTGGAGGATTTTGTTTTGTTTTAAATGAAGGAAAATTATTAATAGAGAGCTGGGTTAGAGCAACTATCCAGGGAAATGCGCCCATATTAGGCAGCCTAAGATGAGAAGAGGAAAATGTGTGTTTTGCCCCGCCTCTCCCAGTGTTTCTATAAACTAATCTCTCTCTAACTTGCTTGTAATTTTTTTAGGTGACGCAAATTGTGAGCTCTTACTCTGCATTTGGTCCAGGTCGCCCTTGTTTGAACTGAGACCAGCCCAGACGCTGAGCGGGTTTACAATCCATTAGCATGTTTAGAATACAGGACAATCTCTCTTCTAAGTACAGACTGACTTTTCTCATAATACTTAGTGCTGTTTCACCTTCCTGAAAAGACACAACTAAGAGTAATGCCTGAGCTGATTTGCTGGAAGAGGGCTCCTCGTCAGCAGATCTGGGGTGGGAAGCATCTGTGTTTCACAGCACAGTTCGGTGTTTTGCAAACACCAGCACCGAGGCACAGAAGAGAGGGAAGTAAGAGCAAGGGAACAAAAGGCGATCACTGCACCACAATGACAAACTTGTGTGTCTTTTATTGAAATAGTTACAACTGTAGCTCTAGAAAAAAGACTGTGAATGCCTTGTCAGTGTTCATGTGTGAGGGAAATGAGGGTGGTGGGGGGGTTGTATTACGATTATATACACCTTTCATCATACAAGGGCCACCAGGGTGATCTGGGACAATGTGCCACATCTGAGAGTTAAACACCCTGCATATAACAAATCAAACTCTATACACCTCGGAAAGTGGGCTCTGGGCTTCCCTGTCTCTCCTCTGCCCTGGTATTCAATGGTGTGAACTTGGAGTGCTGGCCAGTTTCCTGGCACTGACCGTCACAGGCACCTGGCAGATGAGGAGAGGCATCTGATACCCACTACATGATTTTACAGAGGTGGCTTCCCCTCTGTGCAGGTGTCAAGCAACTCCAGGTATGGCTATTTGCAGGCACTCAGCAACTTGCAGGGGCCACTTACTCCACAAGGACTACCTTTCAGTCATCAGGATTCATGTATTTCTCTTGTCCTTCACATATTCACTGTTAACTGAGTAAAAGGAGTGTCTCTCTGAGAGAAACCACCTTAGAAAACTCTCACATAACTTTCAAATGAAACATCCTGAACCTTTTAACCTTTGAGACTTTTCCCATCGTTTTCCTAACGCCTGTCAAACTAATGTGGTGCTCTCAGCTGCTTTTTAGAGCTCAGCTGGCAGCATCCCAGCCCTCTAAGCCAGTCCCATTGCGGCTATGGCATTTCTGAGCATTCCTTTGAGTGGAATCACAAGGATGCTCCAAGTCCACTGGCTGCATTTCTTTAGTGGTGCAACACAAGCAGCCTGCTTAGCACAGCCCTGCCTGGCACTTCCCCAAACTTAATTCTGCTGGAGCACACTGGGCCATGTGCTATGCTGAGTGGGAACTCACTGCTTCTCTGAGACAGCATCAGTGCTGTTGAAGTCTGGACACTCTCAGTTTATGGACTGTCTGACAACTTTCTGGCCAGAGGGGGCTTTGCTTCAGCATCCACTCGACAACATTCTTGACAACTTCCGCAACTCCTTGACCTCGTGCTAAAGCCAAATCCTGCTTAAGTCCCTCTCACCATGACTAGGAATTTGGTTGGTTGCCCCATCCACACTGCCTCTGGAAAGGGCCTTCTGAAATGTCACCATCATTTACAGAAGTATAATGTCAACTTTTACCAGGACTAAAAGGACCAGCTACTCCCAGAGGACACCGAAGAAGACAAACGTTCATAGCCCTGCCAAAGTGACAGTGCTAAAATCCTTTATAGTAACTGTGGCTCTGTCAAATGCTAGCTTTGGGGGAGGTATGAGAAGAGAGAATCAATGCACAATTAATTGGGGAAAAAAGCAATCTTGGGGTTAAAAATGTTACATATGCCATCTGTGAGTGAAAGCTGGGCTTTGGGCTCTGGGCTCCATTTGGTGTTTCTGGAACCCAATCTCAAACAGTAATGAACGCAGACAGTGAGCGAGACCAGTGGGGGACAAAAGATGAGCAGAGAGAAGCAGCAGTGATTTCTGGGATGGAGGTGAAGGGTCTTCCTTTGGATGAATGGTGGTGATGAACAGTGAATAGTGGAGGATTTTGTGCAAGCATAAAGATTTTTAACTACTTCTGATGGAGCATTAGCTGTCCCAGTTCTCCGGTCATCCACACACATCAGCAGTGGACTGGAGAAAATAAAGCAGAGTTTCTCCTTTTCCACTTTAAAAAAAAAAATGGAGTCAGACCCTGTACAAGTCAGCTAATTCATGGCCAGGGAATCTCTGGTGGCATTCAGCCCACTAGACACCCAGCCAGTGAAGTCTCTTCTGTAGAAAAAGGGTGTAAAGAAAAAACAAAAACCACCCCCCCACCCCGCCCCAGCCAAAATGGATGTTAAACCCCAACATTACATACACATTAGTGTAACTTTACACTTATTGCCCCATGCAGCCTGTTAGATTCTTCACATCCTGATCATATCTTACAGAATATTTTCTGCTGCACATACACAAAAAAATACTCAGTTCTTCCACATCCACTTCCCTAAACAAATGTCTCTTTTGCAAACGCCACTGTATCACGCTCCTCTGCGGCCACCTCTGCCAGTGGCTGGCTCCTGAGCCACTCCACCCTGCTCCGAAGGAGTTCATTCTCCACCGCTTCTGCCTCAGCTGTGGGACAGGTCTTGGTTTCATCGTGCTTGAAATATTCCCTGACAGTGTTTCGAATGGAGGCGGGGAGGATGATACGGATGGTGTGGCTGAACGTGTTGAAGCCCTTGCTCTGGGTTGGCGCCTGCGCCATTTCCACTGGCTTGCTCTCCAGCTCCTCGGGAGTGGAGGCACTTTGGGGGCTCTCTTTGTGCTCTGCCTGGGGGGACGGGATCATTGGTTCATGGTGGTAGCGCCTGGAGATGGATTGCAGGACAAGGGGGGTATTCTGCCCATAGAAAACTGTCTGGGGGATATGGACACTCACAGTCTGCAAGCTCTTGGACAGGCTTTGCTCACTACTGCTGCTGCTGGGCGAGTCACTGCTGCTGGTGTTTGCCATGGATCTCTCCTCTTCCTCTTCCACTGGAGACCCCCAAGAGCCTGCTTTATTTGGGGCTACATAAAAAGTTATCTTGGTGCGCTTCAGGCTTTCCTGGCTTGGAGGGCAGGCATCAACGCTTTTGATTTCTATGATGTTCTTCACTGCCTTCTCCCTATGCCGCTGGTGGCTGATCTGTGGGGAGTTCTCGCTGGCTGGGCTGGCAGCTGGGAGCTCAGGGTTTTGTTCAAACTCTTTGGTATAATCCTGGCTCCTGAGCCCTGGGCCAGGGACCCCTGCACCACCCAGCTGTCTCTCCTCTTCTTCCCAGTCCATGTCAGTTAGTGGGCTTCCCACGGCAGCTCTGCTGACAGGTGGAAAACTTTTCCTCTCTCCAAAGCAATGACTGCTCTCTACAGCCTTGGTTTCATACTCATGGAAACTCTGCAGGTCACACGGTTGTAAAGGCACAGGAGACGTGAAGGACTTGTGCCACTCTTTCGGGGACCTCCTGGCAATCTTGGGGGACACAGCATGAAGCCTGGCAGATGTGCCGAACATGAATGGCAGGGACGAGACATCTGTGGGACTAATGGCTGATGACTCTGAGCAGTAGGAGAAAGCACTGTCTAAGGAGCTGAGTGAGGAGGCAGATGGGGACGTGGTGGTAGAGGACAGGCTAGAGAAGCTGGACCTGTTGGACAGGCTGGATTTCTGAAGACTGAGCTGCTTGACCCTAGAGCTGGTCTGAGGCGACTGCCACAAGTTCTGCCTGGCCTTGTTAACCCCAGAGCTTAGGCCTTCATCAATCAACTTCTGGCTCTCCACCTGCAGCTGCTTGAGCCTGTGGATGTAGTCTGTATGGCTGTGCATGATGGTGGCATCGCAGCTGGACTGGCGGGCCACCGGCTCATGGCTCTGAGCAGGCAGCTGGGAGCTGAGGCAGACGCTGGGCTCTGATGAGCACCGGTCCCTGGCCGGGCTGAGTGAGCGTATTGAGCCGATGGAGCAGAAGGAGCCCTCCTCTTCCAGGAGGTCATAGCTGTCTGCACTGGTGTTCTTCCGGGCTTTGCTTTGGTAGCAGGCTGTGATCTCACTGAACAAGTCCCAGTCTTCCTGGTCCTCATCGAGTAACAAGCTGCTGGATGGTTCAAAAATGGCATCTGTTTCAGGTACCAGGTGGTGCTTTGGTCCTTCTGGGTCACAAGCAGAAAATTCCAGCTCGTCAGAGGAATCATCATGCTGAGCCATGCCTATGCCTGGGGCAGAGAACACAAATAAATTTGTTGCCTATGTCTCCTAACCCCATCTAGTACCTTACAACCAAAACAGGGAAATATTACCAAGTCTATGGAAAAGCAAAGACGATCCATTATTTTCACAGGGACCAGAGCAGGACTGGCAACAATATAAAAAATTCTGCCTTGATGACCTGAGCTTTCAGCACTGGCCTGTATTCATAGGATAGTTAACAGAGACAAGTCGATCTCTTTCCATTCAACCATTTGGTTTAGCTTTACAGAACTAATCTGGAAGAAAAGACTGCTGGGACCTGGCATTGCTAAAGGCTACACTAAATTCTTGTGATGGCTGGAATAGGTTGAACAGCAGCCGCAGAGAAAGACAACCACCCTCATGGACACATTTGAAGCGACGCACCTCAGCCCTCTGCTTTGCCCTCACTTCCTGCCTATGCCTGACAGGCAAAGGGAAAACTAAATCCAACTGTTTTTCAATGTTTTTCCTTGGAAGAGCCATGAAGGGAAAGCAAAATCTTTTGCATGAGGAGTTTCCCTATTAAAAGATTTTAAACATTTCTGGAAGATACAGTACCACCAACTTACCCAGAGATTCCTCTGAGTTTTTGGACTTCTTTTTGTCTGGTCTTTGAAACAAGGAAGCAATGTCACGTCCAAAAATCTCTCCTGAGTTTTCGATCAGGAACTGCACTAACAAGGCCACCTGGCAAAGACATGAGTTTATAGAGTCAATTTCATGAAAATATAGCCAACTATATAAAGCAAGTCAAATCAGTCCCAGAATGTTCCTTTTGCTTTGACAAAAATGTAACTTCACACCGAACCTTTTGCTCAAGAAGCTGCTAAGAACGTGGCAATGTGTCTATATGAACTACAGCTGGGGCAAGAATATGAGCTACATGAACGGGTACAGTGAGCCGGGCACAGCACATTCTACAATTTTCCTTACTATTGATGACACCTCATAAGCTACAAGCAAGCATTCCTCCTCTCTGATGCGCCGTCATGTTCATCGCTTACTTTGTCTCTGCGAGATGGCTTTAGACTCAGCTGAAGTGGGAGCGTCTAACTTCAGCTGCTCCATCTTTCTTGTGCTTGCTTGACCATATAGGAAGTTCATCTGGTAAAGCAACCACAGCTTCCCTTTCCACCCGGGATAAATTGAGTGGCTAAATTCCCCTACCAGCATAAGCACAGCTGCACAGGGGAAAGGACGAAGCCCGGAAGCCACTCAGCCAGCACTGTCACTGATCCTATGCCTTCCTTTAGTCTACAAATTCAGTGCCCACAAAAAGCAGTAAAAGGGGAAGACAAGCATGAGGCCAAACCCATGAACGATTACCTTCTTTGTAGACCTGCTCTCCTCTTCAGGCCCAGTGGGACTTGGTAACCACAGCATATTGGGTGCTATGCAAAGAGCCAGGTTAAAGGCATTCATCTGATTCACGCCAGAATTCTGCTCAATATGATGCAGGACTCCAAAGAGGTGTCTGAGTAAGATGAGGTTGGCCTCTGGAAGCTGGTTGACTAGACTATTCGGGGAGTGGGAACAAAGGAAAACAGTGCTGTTCACAAAAATCTGCGCTTCAAATTTCAGAAGTTGCTTCCCAAAGCTTTTGCCCCCTCCTGCCCTTTTGCAACCGGTTTGAGACATTCACATTTGATAATAAAATAAGACTGTGTCACTCCCCTCCACCAACTTATGTGAAAGCCACAACTTTACATCCATATTGCCTATCCACTCTGGTCACAGAGCTGGAGAGACCAAGGGACTTAGGTCCAGAACATGGGTAGAAGTCCCTTAACAAAACAACGATCGCCCAAAGGAGATGCACACAGCTCCAGGCCAGCAGCACACGAGACAGTGCCATTGCCTGTGTCCCATGCTATAGAGACAATGGAGGTCAAATGGTAAGGTTCAAAAACTGAGCTGAGCCATTGACAAGAAGAGGTTTGATATACTGCATATCCCACAGGATGCTGATAGACTATTCTTGCTCAGCGCAGCAGTTTCAAGGCAGTAAAGCTGTTTTCAAGGTCCCAGTCACCATCTTGGCAAGGCTGTTTCTTCTAGCTGCCAATATGATGATCAACATTTTGTGCACATAAGAAAAAAGTTACCATTGTTAAGGATCTAATTCCACTAATATTTGATGTACTCCAGGTGGCTGAATTATTGTGCTTTTTCAGTTTGCTGGTTCTGGTAATTTGAACTGGTCATCAGAAAATAATTTTTAATGACCTTTTTTGGGGTCAGAGATGTTAACAATGTTCATAAAAAACCACTGAAAGAAAAAAGTTCTGACCAGTGACACCGGGAATCAGCAAGAGCTCTACTGTGGCCTGGAGCATTGCCAGGAGTCTCCCAGAAGTCTATGCTTAGGGCCATATGCTCCCTCCTTCTCCCACCAAAAGAAGCTTTTACAAAGGCTTTTACGAACCTTTTGATAGCTTCAATCTTATGTGCCCGATTTTCCGTGTCCACAGCTTCCATCCACAGTCCGTGCATGTCTGAGGATAGAACACTGTCAGGTATATTTCGGAGAAAATCCTGAATTAAATATATATATGCAGAGCAGTCTGGTCAGTTTTGAATTCCTTGTTTTGGTTTCATGATGCATATAGTCATTGGTTATTCATATTAAGCACAAGATAAAACAAGACATGACACAAATACATTTCTCCTCCCCTCCCCACTTCCACCAAGTTGTCCTCCTCAGGGCTCTCCGCTGCAGCGCTGCAGAACTGTGTTGCAGCTGCTGGCTGGGTGAACAGAAGGTGCCCTGCCCCTTCTCCAGAACAGGACTGATCTCTATTGCAGCAGGCAAAGGACTCATACCTAAGGCTGTGCATAATTCTGTTTGTTTGAAACATTTCTCAGCTATGAGGATTGCTGTTTTATTCTCAGGGGACTGTTTAACAACATATGGCTTGCGTTGGCAAGTGCCTGAATATCCTCGCAGTCAACAGCTTCTTGGATTAGGCCAACAAGAGCAAGAGACAGTGATGTGTTTTGATACTTTAGGTGCCTGAATTGTTCTGACCAGATTTAATTGCCAGTGCAAAAGATAGGCTTTTTCTTACTGAAACTTGGGTCTTATCGCAAGCTTCATCCTTCACCCACCACAACCCCTCTGCTTGGATTTAGCAGCTGTTTTCCCTCTTGCTTGCTAGCTGATTAGAGGGTGAAGGCTTAGGGTCTAGATAGTACAGGCCAGCTCCTTTGAGCAGGGGGATGCAGAGCAGTTTGGGCGGGATGCAGAGCAGTTGCACTTAAATGGCACGAGTCCTCCCCTATCTCCCTGCAGCCTCTTCTGTGTGTCCAGAAAGGTCACTTCGGTGCTGCGGTCACCAAAGGGCTTCATGCCTATGTCAGTGCAGCATCTGAATTGCTGAGTCCAGACTCTGGCATGTTCTTTGGCACTGTATAGATACCATGGTTATCCTGGAGGTACACATTACTATATCGCCTGCTGGAGGCTGTTTTGTACACGGAGGTGCAAAATGAAACACTGGCCTGAGGGCCACTGCACATATCTGCGTGTGAAAACAAGCGCCACTGGGTCAGGCAGATACCTTTATGCACACAGACAGGCCAAGCTATCAGGTCAGAAAGTGCCTTGCTGGAAAATGCCTTTGTGTTCCCCCCAGATCTTCCCTACCCATAAAGACTCATGTTGCTTCCTTAAAGAAGAAAGGTATGATTAGCTCACAGCTGAGTTACTTGGCCAAACATACCGTGATGACAGCTGCAGCCACAAAGACTGACTCTCCATCCACCTGGACATCATCTCCAGAGTTCAGCTTCTCTTTCAGCTCCTTGCAAGTCTTGGCATTGGCAGAACGTCTGAAAATGCCCCTGGTAGAGGGACCTTCATGGTACAGCAGGAGCAGCATATCCTAAGAGAAAGCCCAGTTGTACTTAAGAGCCTAACACTCTACCCTGTTGTTTCTGTATATTATACCTCACATATTATAACATAATTAGTGTAAGACCTAGTCAGTACTGGGAAGAGGACAGACATACAAGAGATTTGTCATGATTTAACCAGGGGCAAGACCCTATCAGCTAAGTTGCAGGTACAGTTCATGTGGGTATGCTTATCCTGTGGCAAGTGTGAGTCCAGTGGACTCTTGTAGTGAATGAAGTCTAGGCTATGTAGCATGGCATAGTCCACAGACATTGCCCCCTGTTAGCTTGTGATAACCTGGTTGGAGACACCCAGTGAAACAGGATGGACATCTGTGCACCAAGTGATATGGATTACACAGGAGAGGGATGCTTTCACCCTTGTTACTGAGCTAGATCTGAATCACAGGCAAATGCTGGTCTTCTTCCCCATCCAATCCTCATAAATACCACAAGTGACTTTAAATTCTGGGCTAAACACATCAAGTTTATGTCAGGACAAACAGTCCAGGCCGCTCCTTACCATGATTGGCTTGGGAAGGATCCCGTCAGGACAGACAGAGGACAGAGACAGGCCGAAGAGCTTCCGTGGGGTGGTAGGAGACTGCGAAGGAGGGCTGCCCGAGGGGGTGCTGGTGCTGCGGCGCAGGGCCCAGTCAATCAAGGACTTCTTCCTCTTGGTGTGTTTCTGCAGTGACTCTGAAAGAAAACACAGATCTTCGTTACATACCTGTCTGTCCTTACTACTGGCCAGTGAGCGATCTACAGCGGAGGCAGAGTTCCCAGCAAAGCAAGGACTTCCTACCATTGTATGTTTAATAACCACCCTCTTAATGGGAACAGTCAGATAATATACAGCAGTGAAACCACTTGTTCATCTCTCAACCATCAGCAAAACTTTTCATTCAATCACTGTTCTTCAGGGAAACCTTGCTGTCTGTGCAGTGTAAGAATGGCTGACAGTTGAAAGCTAATCAAGGACTGAAAGCTAATTCTGAACATTTGCACAGACAAATTTAGCCCCTCTGCAATCTCTTCCTCTTTGCATACACTCAGGTACGAGAGTGACTCTGGAATATACATACGATGCTAGGAAGAGTTTGGTATTGCCATGGAAAGCAGCAAAGTCTCTGCCTGGTCATAATGCACTCCTGTAGCCCCTACCTCTCCTCAGTGGCATTGGAGCTTGGAGCCTGGGTTTCAGGACAAACTGACACTGTTTTTCCTTTGGGAGCTGATCAAGGAAGGAAGTCTCTGTCCCATCAGCCAGGAGGGTGTTATTATTGGTTCCTTGTTGCTGGTCAGCAGAGTCCCGGAGACAGTTCAGTGCGATGCTGAAAGGATGCTCGTGCCCTGTTGAGCAGAGAGGTGTGTAAAAAGCAAGCAAAGATGCAGAGCTATGTGAAAACAGCTCCAAATCTGGGCAGGAGGAAGCACCCACATCCAATGGCTCCCACTGCAGCTGGGCCTCTAAGCAACGTTGCTCAAAACCTCCACCTGGGAACTAAAGAAGCCAGGGCACTTCTATGCATATATGATCACTGCTTCACGAAGAAGTTCATCCAGTTAAACCTGGCCAGCCACCCTTCATTAGCAGCTCTCCAGAGCATTATGCAACAAAGCACTATTAACTGGGTTTAAGCCCTTATTAATAGGCTTATGGGCCCCACTGCACTAACAAGATACTGTAAGCATTGCTCTGTGCAGGAGTTAGCTTACTATGACAGTCTAGTATGTATTGGACAGATACAAAAAGTAAGCATGTGCCACGATGACTTGGAAAACACCAATAAACACTCACAAATAAACGTGCAGTCTAATGAGCCGCAGAATAATAGTCTTACTACAACAACATGGTCTTTGGAGCAAGATCTCTTTAATAAACCAACATGCATAAACTTCATTGGAGAGCCTGGTGATGTATTTTTGGGGTTATCACTGACAACACAATGCAGAGTTAATGCAGAGATTACTCGTTTGGCATAACTAAGCAGTATGCTATAGGGCAAAACAGTCTGAGCAAAGGCTGCACCATTGATACATCTGTCAGAGAAGCAAGCAGCAGTTTAAATGCATCTAACAGCTTTGGTTGAGATGCTGGGTAAATCAGTGTATTTCCTTGCTTCCTCTCTGGCTAGATCTAAATGGTGGGCTCCTTGGTGCAAGACACGCTGTCTGTCAGGACTGTCAGTGCTACCTCGCTCTGACCTAGCAGTAAGGCCACGAGGGCTGAGTCTGCCCCAGACCACAGGCACTGCCTGTGAGGAGAGGAAGCCTGCAAAGCTGAGCAGGAGAGGATGACCAGCCTCCAAGCACGTAGCCCTGCAAGCTCATACCAGCAGCCACAGGGATGGGATGGGCTTTGAGGCATGTCCTACCCTTGCATCACATCCGCTGCATAGAAATAACTTCTTAGGCCAGCCTAAAAATCTCCTGTTTATTTGGAGCATCTGCTGGAAAATGTCATGGGCTCCCATCCAGAAATGCACAGATTTGCTTGGAAAAGGGAGGTAAGTGTGAAGATCTTCAAAGATGTCACCATGTGTTGATTAAATGTGGATCCTGAGACCATAAAAGCCAAGTGACGTTTCACATCAGCTTGATGTCACATCTCACATCAGCAACAGTTCCCCTACAATTCCTTTTTTTAAGTGAAGAGTGCAATGTTTGAGGTCTTTCTCTGCCACACACGCCAGTATCATTTATCACTTTTTCCTGTGGTGCTAGAGTTGAGGGAAAGTGGGAGAGCTCTTACCAATGAGAGGGTAAGCAGGGTCATCTTTTCCTGAGATCACCCAGAGGTGGTGTTCACTTGTCCTGCCCTGGTGGTTAAGGAACAGAGAAGAGAAAAATATTAGGTGAAGGGGGCCAGGGTGAGGGTCCACAAGGCTGCACTCCACTCAGAAAGCAACACACAGACATAACGGCTGAACAGGCCAAGGAGCCGGACGTGCACAGCTATCTCCAGGACAGCCACATGGCTGGGAGGGATGGCGCTCTGGATCAGTCTGTCTGATATGAAGTGGAAGGGGAAAGGTTCAGGAGAAGAAAAGACTGAGAGCCAGCAGGATGTAAACCCACATGATGGTTTCCTGGACTATTTTAGCAATATGTTCCACAACCTTCCTTGGTATTAAACAACTGGAATACTGTCAAAGCTACCTGTTACACACTGTAATGGGAAAGGCTGGACCACTGCAAAGGGCAAGGCTCATCTGATAACATCACTGATTTGTTCAGTATTTCATGGCTATATTAATAATCCTTTCACAAACTTGGCTCAATCCTAATGCTGGATTGCAAGCATTGAAGTCCTCTGAAATCCAAAGGACTTTATTATACAAGGTTTGAATTTAATGTAGGCACGTAAGCATGTCTGTGTTTCTAATACTTGGCACCCACACAAGTAGATTGCTTCATCTTGTAGTCCAGAGAGTATTAATGCCTTACTGGTTAGCTACAGCAAATCTAGACTTCTCCACATCTGCGCTGTCCTGTAAACCAGACATTGCTAGCTTCCTTAGCTAAGATCTGGCAGACTATGCAACTGCCACTTACAGGAAGTCCAAGTTGTAGAAGGGTCTTCTTCATCACACTGTCTGCAGTTTCCACATTGGACACATTGACTGCGGTAGTCTAGAAAGGAAAACAGAGAAAATATAGGAAGCTAATAAGAAGGCATGAAGTTTGGTTGCAGTAGCTTTTGTACAGTTTCTTGTAGCTTTAAAATCTGGGGAAAATGTCACTCGTATGTCTATTGACTGTCTTTATTAAATGTTCACCGTTAGAAGAGTTGTACTAATTTAAACTATACTGGAATCATTGTTAAGGGTGATGGCTATACATTGTGAAAACTGTTCTCTGCTACTTCGTCTATCACAGGTTTATTATACCATCCAAAGACTTCATCCAGCAGAAATCACAGGAACTGGGTGGTGTTCAGATGCTGTATTTGATCACATCAGTATTTGACTGATAGTAGTGCCACTGTCACTCCAAAGGGTGAACACGGCACAACACTAATAAACCAGGAGTGTCTGGGGTCGCTCTCTGCGGGAAGAGTCCCCAGGATATAAATGTGATCCACCAAGCTTGGCATGAAGCCTAGAAATGTATGCTATTAATATGAAGAGACTGGAACACATTCCAGTAAATTAATTCAGGAGAACACACCAGTGACTCTCTCATCATCAATATCCTCAACTTATTGCACTGAAAATAGGGATGACTGGGCACTCAACCACAAACCATCACCAATTATGAAGTGAAGCAGAAGAAAAAGAGGAAAGAAGCCAGAGGCCAAGAATAATCTTCAGAATTAAGTTCTTTGGTAAGGGTCTGGCTACCTCCCGATTTCCCAAACCAAAACTCTCTGAGTCAGCTTCCAGTGGGAAGGATGCAGCTGCCCAGATGCACACCCTCTAAAACCTTTTCAGGTGGGACTTGAATTTTAAACAGGGATAGCTGCAGCAGCGCCGCAGCCCTGCCTTCCCGCCCCTATCCCACAGACCTCCATGTAGTGCTGCATAAGCACGTTCTTAGCTTTACTTACAGAAGAACAGTTGTCAGCATCCAGCACAAAAATCTGAAGGGTTAGATTCTTCACATATTCATTCTGTTTTACCTCATTGATATGCCTGAAAGTCAAAGAGAAGGGGAGGGAATATAATTTCCCAACCAAACTTGAGAAGGACCCTAAGATTTGGACCTAAGATGTCCAAGGGACCTGCTCCTTGGCACTATAATAAATACAGATTAATTACGACAGTAACAATAACATGCAATGTTTATAGTGTGGTCACATGCTCTTACTGGCTTCTTTATCTTTCTTTGAGGCCCCAGACTATTAAACCCTACATGGCAGTACTTTAATGCAGAGAGATGTGTCTAGCATAACACCTTCTAGCATCCTTAGGATCGTTACTGTTCTCCACAAATCAAGAGACTTCTTCCCCTCTCTGTACCTATACAAACACTTCTGCCTGCATCTTCGTGCAAACAACATATAAAAACATAACATGAAAAAGAAACAACTGTAGCTTCTAGATGCCATGAAATACAAACTTTAGTTCAAATCAAAAAACATCTGAAGAACCAGTAACACTTGTGACATTTCCATAGTGATTAGCAAAGCCAACCTCCAGCTCCAAAGGAAAAAAGGTGCTCCAACAATGTTATCTTCTAGTGGATTTCATCTTTTCTGCACTGTCAACACCAATTTTGCTTTCATCCAGGGGCTTCTACATTCAGGTTTCAAAGGTGGATTTTTCAAACAGTAGCTATACACTTAATGTGCTGAAAATCAGAGTGCAATTTGACGCCTAGCATGACAAATTTCTCTGAGGACTGTAAAGGAACCACCCAGAAGGAGGATGAAAGGACGGTCACTTACCACAGTAATGCTGACAGCCATCGTTCCTTCACGTCAGCTGAGCTGAAGGTAAAAAGGAAGGCAGATCATCAAACAAGTCCTGAGTTGGTAACAGCCTTTGGAAACTCTACCCAGTTTCAATTATATATAGCTGTAAGTCAAAGTTCCTTCCTGCAAAGCCTTGGAACAAAAGCACAGTCCTTTCCTGCTTCTGTCCTATTTTAACAAATAACAAAAATAATAATAACAAAAAAATCCCAGGAACAAACTGGACTACATTTCCTGCCCAGGCTGGCGAGTGTTCAGATAAGGGACAAATATCTTTCCGTGATGTTGGAGTTAACTCATCTTGTGGGCCCTCATTATTTTTGCAGTGACCTTTAATTGCTATTTTCTTTCTCCTATTATTTCCTTCCCAATGTCCGCCGTTCCTAGAAGCTTCTGCTGCCAACATGGGTCACCCAGGTCTCAGTGACGTGAAGGAAATAGAACTGCTGTTGAGTTTGGACTAAGACACAAACGGCAGCTTGCATGTCAGAGCATGAGTCCTAAGGCCAGGAATGCACCATCCTGACCCTTGGAAATGATGAGACAGCATGTATGAAACCATGGTATGGTTCCCATTTCTTTTTCCACCAAGGCAGCTGTCCCACAGAAGGAAAAGCATCAGGCCAGATCAGCCCTTCCTAGCTGTGCCAGCAGAACCCCTGAGGACAGAGCGACCCTTGAAGACTGCTGACCTCTCTGTTTTGCAAAAGAGAGTATGAAGCAGAGATGCCTGAGCCAGCAGTGACCTGAGCTCCCTGTGGATATAGCAGTTCTAGATTCAATTTAGCCAGGCTAGACGGAGCTCCAGGTAATAAAAAGCTCACCTGCTTTTTCGTGAGCCTTTTTAGCTCAAGCACAACATTGGGACAGCCTTTGAGATGGCATTTGGACATGAATAGACTACTCTCTAGCCTGCTCCATGCTCCCCTGCATTTCTATTTTTGGGGTTAGCAAGGGCTAAGCAAGCTGTGGACTGTGCTGCTTGTGCAGACCCATCTTGAAGAACCTTTCCATCTTTATAGGCTGTTGCAATAGGCTTGGGACACCCTGGCAGACAACTGCAGAAGAAAGGTTTGCCCAGGAGCTGCCCAGGCCACACTAGGGGCCATCTGGCATTTTTCTAACCTGTCCTTTGTAATGAAAAATTCTCAAACTAGGGCTAATCTCCTGCAGAAACGGCTGCTGGCAGGCGCTGAAACAACATGCTTGTAAGTTATATGATGGCACAAGCTAGTTTGCTATGGCAGATTTGGTTGTGATGTCCTAGGATGCTCTGCAGCAGGGCTAGCTCTTGCTATAACAACACTTGCAAGGATTGGTCCTCTAAAAGGCTCTCAGGGACCAGCCTGCATATGTCTTTCTAAGATGACTGTCTGCCAACATCTAAGTTTTTACCACACTGCCTAATGTGAGTGGAAGTCCTCCACTCAATGGGGAGAAGGGTTGTAGTAGAGTTCAGGGCCCTACAGCCTCCGTCATTGTTTAGCTTGACACATGGGAGACTTGGGCAGCTGCCAGGCTGCAGAGGGAGGTCTGGTGTCTGATGGGATACCTGAAGGTGACAACATAGTTGATGGTAGGCCAGCCGATGACAAACGAATTTTCGGGACCCATCTTTTTCTCTGTCACTTCGCTGAGACAGGTGCCGGTCCACACTTCACTCAGATGCACCTGCTTTTTCAGCTTCAGGCTGGAGGAGGATCTGCAATTCAAATTATGGATTTCTTAAGCCAGTTCCTAGCGTCTAGACCCCCAGAGTCTGGTCATGCCACCTTCCAGTCATGCAGATGCAGTGACAGCAACAAGCCCCCCAAAACTAAACGTCAGGGCATGTGGAGGCACTACACGAAAGTTTTGCAAGTGGATTTTGGAGTTGGTGGCTGCAGTGGGATAGCTGTGGCTTAGGGCAATGTGATTCACTAGAGCCACGTGCAGGTAGATGGTGATTTAGGCTAATTACTGTCTATGCTAATAACTGAAATCACCTAAGTTCTTAATTTATGTGTGGCAGAAGTAACCAGACCAGGAGTCAGTTTTCTGTCCTTACTGCCTCGTGCCCTCATGCTATTTCTTCAAAAAGCCACATAAGGGAAAGGGGAAAACCAATTAGACAACCTTTTCTTTCAGGAAAATGGAGTGAAACATTAACACCAAGAAGAATTTCTGGAGGACGTGCCACATTTTAGATCTATATTTGTAAAGAAGAGTTGTTTTGATGCCTGCTCCACAAATAGCTCAGGGCGTAGCTTCAACAGCACATACTGGGGAGAAGGAGTGAGCGTGAATTCCTCTTACTTGGACTTGGCGATGACCAGCACATCACTGAACAAGATCAAGTGTCTCTCCTGGGTCTGCAGGCCCACGGTTAGCTGTACTCGCTCGTCCAGGACAAAAGTGGAGCCTGGGCTGCTGAACACCCCACTTGGCAGCCCATTGTCTGAATGGGAAGAGGAAAGGGTAGTTTCCCTGGAGGAGGAAGAAAAATCATGAGGTTTTGTCAGCAACTTTTCTCACAAGGGTTCATGATTGGACACAGGCGACTCTCTTGAAACAGCCCCATAGCCCCGTGCTTCTCCCAGCACTGCCCCTATTGCTCTCAATTATGAACTGCATTTGCCTGCCTCTGCCCAATTAATTTTACCAGCCTCAGACAGATAGAAAACTGCCTAAATGCCTACACCAAACCTGGGGAGGTTAAGCTGCTGAAATATTCATTTTTGTGTCATTTCTCAGTCAGGTAAAACACTTATTTCCTGCACACGCATGTGAGCTATGACTTGAAAAGAACATGGAAACCCATGGCAGTCCCTGGCTCATGGTACTGCTCAGCCTGGCATGGGGAGGGACTGCCATTTCTGCCCGTGTTTTCCGTCCGTACTGAACTGCTTGTCAATGCAAGAGCTGCAGCACAAAAAAAAATGAACTGCACATACTCATCTAATTCCAGCCATTCTGGTTTTCCTCGCTGCAATCCAGCATCTTTTGTCTACTGAGATTGATATAGGTGCTGACCATTTTCAGAAAACCCTGATGGTTTTGCAAGTTGACTGCGGTTAACAAGCCAGCGTCGGGATTGAACCAGATCCTTTCTCTATGCTCTCCCCAGCTGGAAGAGCTCCACCAAGTGCTCATCTCCCCACTTGCCTCTCAGCACCCTCCCAGAGAGCACCTTCTCAGTGCTGCTCCTGGCTCTCGTCGGCAGTGCTGGCAGTACAACAGGTCCCACAGTCATTTCCTGGGTCTACCCTTGCTCTACAGGTGGGATTGTGCTGAATGAACACGGAATAGTTCTTCGCTGAGCCTTGTTCAGAGACTGTGTTCGTGTGCCCAACCCTGACTGAATTAGCTAACCTCTGAGACATGGTCTTAGATTTATGTAGATAGAAAAACAACAGAAATCCTCCTGTCTCTAAAAATAGACAAAAATGTGTATCTTGCCTGCAGGCAAGGACACATGTGGAAGAGATACTTACCTTCCCTCCACCCCTCAGCAATACTACTCTAGTCTGAGGGCAGTCTCTACACAAACAAATGAAAAAACACATGAGCTTTAAGGGTAGTATTTCTGACATTGTTAGTCTACCTCAATTTCCACTGGCCTCATAACTGGGCCCCTTTGATTTCACGGGAGTGAGGTTAAATCTAGCCATTAGCTGCTTTTTAAAAATCATCCCCCAGTCACAGGAACACCCGCACTCCTGCAAGCAGAAATTCCCTCTTCCCTCCTCAGCCACCAACAAGTGAATTCTTAGCTTATGCATCTGTTGCCTCTACAAGTGAGACGCTAAATCACCTTTAAACTTGATATTTAAAGCTTTCCACGTGCATCAATTGAGCAGTGGGAGCCACACCATCACACAAGCTCAGCCGTGGATTTCCTAAAGCTGGAGGAGTTACACAGCTTTGTAAACACAACAGCAGGAGAGCAAAAAAATCTCACCAATACTCTGGTGGCCTAAGCAAAGATGGCATTGTACCAGCTCCCTCCATAGCAATCCATCATGAGAAACGTTTAAAGCTTCCCTCCCTCACAAGGATATTCTCCAGCCAAATAAAGTCAAGAATTTGTTTCTCCTCTTTACTTTTTTTCTAGTGCAATTTAGAAGGCGGGGGAATGACAAAGAAGCCACATAACGCGGTCAGAAAACAACCAAATGAAAATCAGTCCTGCCCTTTATTTTAAATGATCCTACGAGACTGACCCCACACACTTGTTTCAGAAAAGCAGGATGTACCATGCACCAATTACCTATGGTGTGATACAAAAGGGGTATTCTTCAGGAGGGCTGGTCCAGATCAAAATGTCAATCAGTTCAGCTTTATCATCTCTTTCTTAGAAAGAAAAAAAAAATCAAACTAAACAAATCACTAAGGAAATGTTATTTATAAGATTGCTATCAGAGCAAGGCAGAAAGGAGCGTGGCATCCCCACGCTCTGTGTCTGGTAGTTACAGAGTGCTGCAGGAGGAGGAGGGGATGACGTCGAAGAGTGCTCCCAGTAAAGGGCCAAGGAGCTCGGCTCATGGCTAGCACTTGGTATTTCAGCAGAAGATTTGCATGTCTGGCATGTTTGTACCTGACTATCTGCTGGCACTCCTGGTGCTTTATACCTGCAGGAGCAAAGCGTCAGCAGAGCACTGGATGGCTCTGGAGTCGCAGGCAAGAGAGGGAGCTTTTCACGTCAAGGTCACCACTTAACCTATCCACCCAAGCTGGTAGTAAGCGAGAACTGCTGTCATCCAATGGGGACGTGACTGTCCCCAAGGAGGGCCAGATATGGTGGCTCTCCCCTCAAACGGCCTGAGCTGATGCCACCCTATGCAGCGCTGGCAGGGCATGGACAGACTCCCCAGTGCCCCCTCCATCCCCAGTCGCAGCTCCCAGCCCCCTCACACGCCCG